>NC_134646.1:20505295-20805295 GCF_030463565.1 Pelecanus crispus
AAGGGGTTATCTGTATTTGAAAAAACAGAAATTTCCCAGTTCCTGGCCCTCATTAAAAAACCCAACAGATTCTCCAACTGGAGAATCTTCAAATGTAAGAACAATAATCCCTCTCTGGGTGCCCAGCAGATCCCAAATGCTGCCCAGGATATATTGGAATTATTTCTAAATAAAAATATGCTTCCTAAACTTCTATGTCAGCATGGCAATCTTTAAGTGTCTGTAATCAGTACCCATCAAGTCAAGAAGATTAGATATAGTCCTTATCAGATGTGCTTACATGCATTCATATAAGCCTTCACTCAGCAGCACTCTTAAGTATGTACTTAAGGACTGTTAACTTTATTGGCACATAATCTGTGCTGTGCTAAACGGGACCTGTGTAGAGAGAATGTTGTAGCCTCAGTAAGCTGTATATTGTGGAAGCTGTAGTTTCCCTTCACAGATACTGGTACCCAGATTAAAAACCTGTATTACAATGTGCTTTTGTAACCTTAGCCACGGTTAACCACTTGTTTTGTACCAGGTGGAGGTGGTGGTTCCTTAGGATCCCAGTAAGAAAGGTGCTCACACTCTGTGAATTATCACCTAAAATGCCATTTATTGGAGCTAACTCTATAAAGAAGAGGCAAATTGTATAAGTAATTGTAAGTCCCTCCAGGTGCTGGAAATGTGGAGTTGTGCAGTATCGAATGCCAACCCCATCAGGGCAAAGCACATGATGTAGATCCCATCCTTTGAAAGGTTACATTGTTTTGGTGATTGAAGCTACTGTACACTTTTCTTAAAAGTAAACAAATCTCTTCATTCTTTCTACTGTCAGATTAAAAAGAATGTTCAGATGAAAACTTCTTGTAATTCAGATAGAGGCAAGGCCGTGCAGGTGACATGCTTGCTGATATCAAGTGGGAGCTACCTGCAGGCTCTTCTGTTACCATCAGCCATCTCAGTCTATCCAGCGGCCAAGGGATACACCTAGCACAATGCAGGCTTGAAGGCTAAGCTAAGTGTGCAGCATGGCACAGCACAGCCTAGGCCTGCACCTACTCATGTTCACTGTTTTGCAGATCACTAGCTCCTTGATGTACAAGGTCTTCCGATCAGGACCATTGTGCTGGTCTATCAGTTTCTAGATCCAGATTTTTCTAGGAACAACTGCTGCATTACAACTACTATTCTGGACATGCAGAAAAGAGAATTTTCTTGCTTTTCTGATAATGATCCAATTAATTATTTAAATAAATAGAAACCAGCCCTAAATATTTAATTACAGTCTTTCTAGAATAAAGGGGAGGATGTTACAGAAAAGAATTTGAGAAGTTGTCAGGCAAGCTGTAGGAGGATGAGCAAATCATACTATTATGCAACGCATTGCATTACAAACATCTAATGCGACACTCTGGGTAGCTAGCAGAAAGAAATCCTACAGCCCTTACAAAAGCATATGCACTGGTGCAGAAAACCTCTTGGCACAGATGATAAGGCAGGAATAGGTAACTGAATCCCATCTCTCCTAATCACCAGAAGGCACAAGGAGACCTAAGAAAATTAAGGTAATCAGGCAATTAAAAACTGGGTAAGACATTGAGAATGTGAAACTGGATTTCTCAGGAGAGAATGCTAAGGTATGAATCAGGACTTAGGCAGCAAACTTTTTTACACAGGGCTCCATTTTTTTTTCTGAGTAGAAGCACACAGAGGAGAGCTGCCTTGCTTTTCAAAGAGGTTGAAGGAATCATGTAAGCACCACCCCTTTCTCTGAACACACAGTGGTGTATGTACATGGTGGCAGAGCTAAATAACCACATTTCACAAAATATTATAGAATGGAGAATTTTTGCTTTTTTTTGGAGAGATCTCAGACTTACTGAGATTCTGATGCAGAGAAAGGATATTTGCAGAGCTAGCTATCTGTGAAATTCCACTGAAAAGCCACAGTTATTTTCCTTCTTTACTTATTAGGACTTTTTGCTTGTTAGATATCTAATACTTCAGTGCTCTTAAGTGTCTCTTGAAAGTCCTCTTCATTTGTGATTGAATATATAACTGCCGTTAGTGCAACATGAGTCTTACATTCATAAAACTGGCAGCAGACACTTGAATATTTATAGACTGCAGTAGCTTCAGATAAACATAACATTCTATATTTGCACAGTACTAGTCTAAAGGACCAAAAAAGCACTCTATAACAGGTGTATAAGCACTGATTCAAGACTTGGAGTAAGAGGCACACAGCCCATGGTAAGACCCATGACTTCCCTTGAACTTTATTCTTTCTCATGTAAGCCTGTTTGCTAAGTTGTTGGGTTTTGCTCTAGAAAACTGACAAGCCTTGCAGGTTATGCTGGGAACTAAAGGAAAGGTAGAAGTAATCTGCAGGCATAAAGCTTCTTAAGAAACTGTTTGAAATTTACCATAGCAAGGAAGAATTAGTTACTTATAGAAATTTTTCTTCAAGTTTCCTTAGCCCGCCCCCCCAAAATCACCATTTTCACACTTTTGGACAGCTTTGAGTTTACTTACTGTATCTTTCCTTTTACTGGATTGTTTGTGTTGCACAGACCACAGAATATAGTACACATCTAAGTTGGGCACCTGAGCAACTCTGGTGAGAAGAGAAATCTCTGTGATTGCTCAGTGAGCACAGTGTCTTAGTCACTCTAAGCCATGAAATTAAGATGGGGACGGGGAGCAGAATGGAGCCCTTATAGTCCAGGAGGAAGCAGTTAATGACTGCTACACCACCTGGACGCTCACAAGTCTATGGGGCCAGATGGGATCCACCCGAGAGTATTGAGGGAGCTGGCAGAGGAGCTCACCAAGCCACTCTCCATCATCTATCAGCAGTCCTGGTTAACAGGGGAGGTCCCTGATGACTGGAGGCTTGCCAATGTGACGCCCATCTACAAGAAGGGCCGGAAGGAGGACCCAGGGAACTACAGGCCTGTCAGCCTGACCTCGGTGCCAGGAAAGATTATGGAGTGGTTCATATTGACTGCGCTCAACAGGCAAGTGCAGGTCAACAAGGGGATCGGGCCCAGCCAGCATGGGTTCATGAAAGGCAGGTCCTGCTTGACCAACCTGATCTCCTTTTATGACCTGGTGACCCGCCTGGTGGATGAAGGAAAGACTGTGGACATCATCTACCTGGACTTCAGCAAAGCCTTTGACACCATCTCCCACAGCATGCTCCTTGGGAAGCTGGAAGCCCATGGCTTGGATGTGCATACTCTTCGCTAGGTAAAAAAATGGTTGGGTGGTCGAGCCCAGAGAGCTGTGGTAAACAGAGTTAAGTCCAGTTGGCAACCAGTCACGAGCAGTGTTCCCCAGGGCTCAGTTTTGGGGCCAGCCTTGTTTAATATCTTTATCAATGATCTGGATGAGGGGATTGAGTGCACCCTCAGTAAGTCTGCAGATGACACCAAACTGGGTGGGAGTGTCAATCTGCTCAAGGGTAGGATGGCCTTGCAGAGGGACCTGGACAGGCTGGACCGATGGGCCGAGGCCAACTGTATGAGGTTCAACAAGGCCAAGTGCTGGGTCCTGCACTTGGGTCACAACAACCCCATGCAACGTTACAGGCTTGGCGAAGAGTGGCTGGAAAGCTGCCTGGCCGAAAAGGACCTGGGGGTGTTGGTAGACAGCCAGTTGAACATGAGCCAGCAGTGTGCCCAGGTGGCCAAGAAGGCCAACAGCATCCTGGCTTCTATCAGGAATAGTGTGGCCAGCAGGAGCAGGGAGGTGATTGTGCCCCTGTACTCAGCACTGGTGAGGCCACACCTGGAATACTTTGTCCAGTTTTGGGCCCCTCAGTACAAGAAGGACATTGAGGTGCTGGAGCATGTCCAGAGAAGGGCAACAAGGCTGGTGAAGGGTCTGTAGCACAGGTCTTATGAGGAGCGGCTGAGGGAACTGGTGTTGTTTAGTCTGGAGAAGAGGAGGCTGAGGGGAGACCTTATTGCTCTCTACAGCTGCCTGAAAGGAGGTTGTAGTGAGGTGGGTGTTGGTCTCTTCTCCCAAGTAGATAATGATAGGACGAGAGGAAATGGGCTCAAGCTGTGCCAGGAGAGGTTTAGATTGGATATTAGGAAAAATTTCTTCACGGAAAGGGTAGTCAAGCATTGGAAGAGGCTGCCCAGAGAGGTGGTGGAGTCACCATCCCTGGAAGCGTTCAAAAAACGGTTTGATGTGGCACTTGGGGCATGGTTTAGTTGGCATGGTGGTGTTGGGTTGATGATTGGAATGATGATCTTAGCAATCCTTTCCAATCTTAATGATTCCTAGTTTTTACTTTCATTATAAATGATCCAGCCACCAAGCCAGGAGGCGTGGGGTTGCTACTCTACCCTTAATTGGTTTAGTGGTGGACTTGGTAGTGTTAGGTTAATGATTGGACTAGATGATCTTAAAGGTCTTTTCCAGCATAAACGATTCTATGATTCTATAATTTTGCATTGAGCCTGCACAATTAAATTCCACCCCTGAAAAATATCTGCATAAATAGTACAATATGATTACTCTTGTCTGCATCTATGAGATGCAACAATATATTCTCCCATTTACTACCTAAAATGACTTCCTAATGTGCATTACAGGCTGTGAGGGCTTAGTTCTTCTTCGTATTGTATCAGTATTCAGATGAACTGCCTCATCAATAATATAATTTATGTTACTGTGGCTGCTACAGCTTACCTTTGCTACTTATTAAGAATAGATAGTTCCAGTGAAGAAATACTGTGGTTACTGGAGGCAAATAGGAAAGAATACAGTGTCTTGTTATACAGCTCTCAGGAAGTCTCATTTATCTTTTCAGATACAGTTGGAGTACTCTCTGTTTTCCTATCATTGTGTATTTATCTATTACTCTTCTAAAAAAAAATCTTTGAAGCTTGAAACCATATCTGTCCCTCATGGTTATTTTGAAAGCACTATTCTTACTGAGACTGAAGATGGTGAGACCAGTCTTGTCTTCTACTACACCAGTTTAAAAAACTAGTAATTCACACACTTAACAAGTTTTATGTGCCAAGTAATGGCGTTCAGTGTTAGGATCAAACACTTGAATTGCATGTGAGAAAGCATTTAAAGATAGATGCGGGTTTTGGTTTTGTGTTTTGTTACTTTCTTTATTCTTGGCCTGATAATATACTCACATAATTTCAACAGGGTAGATCAATTCTCACTAAAATGTATGTATATATGAAGAGCTCAGGGCTTCAGGTTTTATTCAAACACACATTTCCTGGATTTAGATCACAGCTATTTATATTTGCAAGGTTTATTCTGCAGGTGCTTTTTTTTTAATGTTAGTAATTTTCTGCAATATGGTTTCATCAGTGCAGATACTTGGTCCGAGCTGTTAGTACTCTGCAGAAAAACGTGAGAAATCAGCTGAGTTAGTAGGTGAAAAGAAGCCCAGGAAGATTTTAGCAATGGCTATCAGGACTTTGGGGGGAAAGATATTTACAATTGCCCAAGAGGAAATTTTATAAGGGTAAAAGGGTCACTGCCAAGAGTGAAGTCAAGCTCCAAAGAAAACCTCCAAGATGCCCTTCCTTTTCTGGAGCCAAAACAATTTGCAGGTTGGAGTCTACCTTGAAGATGTAATTTGTTCTTGCCAGGCATTTTTTTATCAAGAGGAAGAAAGAACTGCTGTATGATCAAATGCAATGTATATTCCAAAGGTAGGAAGAAAGCTTGCCTGATGTTCAGTTGCTCAGTGTCTCTGCACAACTTCTGGACAAAGAGAAACAGCCCATGGTTCAACTGATTCTTTTCCACTCTGCACTTCTGGGCACTACCAAGCAATTACCTGAGTTTTGTTTTGTGGGACAACCCTGTATGTACCTATGACTGGAACAGCTATCTTGCAAGTAGCATTTAAATGGCCTGTTTTACCAGACCGTCCAACTTGGTACACAGAATTTTCCCAATACTGTATCATCGCAGACACTCAAGTCTTAATACAGTTAACTTTTATCTTTTTTTTATTTTATTGCCTTTCAGTTGACCCCCACCTCCACAAAGGAAAAGAAAAAAGGAAGAATGGGGTGAGAGAGAGGTTTCAATTATCTAGGGGGTTACAAAGCACAAGCTGGCATTATCTTTAGTTTTTTCACAACTAGCTCATTTCCTATACATGTAGACATAAAAATCTAGGAGATTTCTAGCTTGTCTTCCAGAGGAGCCAGAAAATTGATTTGGTTTCATAGTGTAGAAGGTTTGGGGTCTGTTTACCCATTCCTGATGACATGGATTACAATTAATAGTAGAACATATCTTATGCTGCAGAGAGGTAAGAAGAAATCTTCTGTATTTTCTATATAGCTGCCACCTCTGTGAACATGAACTTATAAAAAAAAAAGACACTTGAAACAATTAAACAGTTAGGTTGATGACATAGTAAATCTTTAAGTTGCATTAATCTTTCAAGTAATGCAAACAATTAAGGCTGCCATATGGGACACTGCAGACTTTGATAAGCAGAGACACAATGATGTCCACTTGAAAAAAAAGACTGCTCATCTCTGAGTGCTATGCTATATTTTAGAAACAAATTAAATACACCGTAGCATATGATAAATACTTGGGGGAGGGGTATCATATTGAAGCAAGAAGGTCATACCCTGCTATTGCAACTGGAAGCATGTCTGATATTTGTAAGGATAGCACCTCTTTCAGTCTTTTTAATTTTCTTTTCTGAGAGATTTATTGAGATTTGTGCTTTGAAAAGAAGATATATGTTTTGTTTGGTTTTAATTCCACGATACGAGCATGTCTACACAAGCTCCAGGAAGCTCAGTATAACATACTCAAAACTACAGTAAAGCAGTGAGAACAATGCCTATAGCAAAGTCCACTTGAAGATCCAGTGCAGAGCTTTCAGCTCTATTCTCGCTCTGTGTATTCTCTAACCCTCTGTTTCCTAGGGAGGAGTTAGGCCAGGCACTGTATGAACTGCTAGTAAAAAGTTTAGCATTTAAACCTAAATTTCTGGATAATCCCTCTCTGAAATAGTGAGCTCTCAGTTTGATTACTTGAGCTACAAGCCCTGTATCCTGTGATGTGTTGCCACCTCCTGCTGCACCACACCAGCCAATTCAGCATTGACTGGTCTGCAAAAAAGAAGGCATGCTACCTGCACAGCACTGTCATGGTTGTGACAATATGTCTGTACACACAGAGTGCACAGATAATCTATCTAAAAGCTTTTGCAGTGCTAAGAATAGGGTTTCATGGCTACATTGGTTCTAGCAGGATGACATCTCTCTTGCCTTCTTACTGTTTCCCCATCCCACACATCCCATGCATTGTCACGTCTTCCCCATTGCTTCTCTTACTCATCTCAGGTTTCCAGTGGCTTTTCCAGTTTTGGATGGCCAAAAAATAAATTACCATACCAAGAGCAAACTGAAATAGACTGTGCTGAGCTTCTTGCTGCCATAGCTGGGCTAATAGTCTAAAGTGTCCATGAATATCTGTATGCTATATTGCAGTCACTTAATACTACACAACTCTACTGGACATAAAATGTAGTAAAACCAGGAAGAATTTGGCCTGGGATAATTATTAAGTGCACCTTTGTTTCTTTCAGTGGAGCTCCACGCAGTGTTGGGAGCAGTATCTGCCACATTAGTTTCATAGGCTCTTGGCTCATGGAGGCAAGAGTCTCAACAGTGTCCCTGTGTTTGTCTCATTGCTCTCCCCTGTGATCAAACTCACAGTTGTCATATATCCCCACAGCTTGTTGTTATAGTTGAATATCTAAGGATCCTCAAAACTCTGCAAATACATGCTGTACAATTACAGGAAGGGCACTTTACAGTGGCCATGCTGCGTTGAACAAACTTTAACAGCAGTGAGGGATTTGGAAAGCAAAAAACTAAACTCTATTTCCTGGGCTAGTGCAGTTACTATCTGGACAGCAATTGCTAGTGGATGGCTGCTCAGATCTGAAAGGCTGTGTTGGCAACCATGTGGATTATATCCTTTCTTGGAAGCTATTTTTGTTCTGGATGGTATAACACTTCTTTACTAACCCCTTTAACATTTTATCTTTAAACAGGATTTATAAGAATTTTTGTACCTTTTTTTGAGAAATATCATGAAATTTTCTCACTGCCAGTGTGCCAGTTGATACACTGCTGCACTTGGTTCTTATTATAAAAAGCTGTTGGCTGTATCACTCCCTCCCACCCTGGTATAGTATAACATAAATGACATGTTTTCCAGTGTCAGGCCCAATAGGATGCTGCTATTGAAAAAATACTTCTACCATAGCGGTAATGCATTTATGTAATGTTGACGCTGAACTGATAATATTAATAGTATGAAAATCAATACATTTTATTTAGAACTACTGTGAGAGACATTTGGAAGACAAACAGGACTATGGGCTATGAATTGCACTAAACATAGTGGGGGTGTAAGTATTGTACTGCCTCTCATGTATCACACTGGCTCCCTCAAATCATGGCAACCTGCTGCTTACTACTAAGAATGTAATAAAAGAAGTGCAACCTCTCTCCCTCCTGACTCTAATAGTGAGAAATAAAAAGGATTTCAGAAAGGAGAAATTTATTTTCAACGGCTCTTAATGTGAAGTTAGGGAATATTCATTGTAAAATGGTGCTTCAGTGTTAAGAGTTCAGCAAAAGTCTATTCAGCAAAGTTAAAAAACAAACAAACAAAAACCAACTGCAATATCTACCTGTAGTCTGTATTTCCATCTGTGGACCAGGAGATAAAAGTTTGTAAATAGCTCTCATCCTCAGTTTTCCTAATAGCTAATGTTTAAATCAGCAGTAGAATAAAATACTTACTGTCTTGGTAGTAAAAATAAGTAATCACAAAAACTGTAAGATACACCTCCATCCTAGGATGACTGTGCAATCTTGAAGGCTTTCTTGAAACACCTTGCCTCAGAGCACCTATACTCCACAAAATGACTACCACATACTGTGGTACCCCTATGCTGGTGCGATGCCTGCTGCCCCAATATATGGAACACTAAGTAAACTAACCTTCCCTTAAACAATCAGTGACAAGAATCAGGAAGAAGGAAATAAGCCCAATATAGTAGATGCCCAGGGATTAATTACTGAACAACCAGTAAGTTGTCAAGATTGTGGCAAGAAGATGTTTTCTGGGTCTTGCCTAAGAAGATAGAAAGTTTAACAAAAAAAAAACAAAAAAAAGGAAAGAAGGGAGGAGGAGGACTATTAGTAAGAGAGTTAGGACCAGTAAGTTATCCATGTAACCTGTTGAAGAAAAGCGAGAGACTATCATTCTTCCTAGAAACACATCAGAGCGTGTTATCAAAAGGGCTGGTACCACCAGAAGGCTGTGCTGTCAGAATAAAGCTAGGAAGCCAGCAGAGCAGCATTGCCTGGTCCTTGCACAGTCAGCTTAGGGACACAAACATTGGGAAGAGGTTGCAACAGTAACTCTTGTCGTAAATCACAGCACCCAGGTCACTGCTCAAAAGGCAAATATTCTTGTTCAGTAATAGGGTGGGTGTGCATAAGCACTGCAGGACTTAAACTAATTTGTGAAGAAGTTTAAGCACAACCCAGCTGTTTTCACTCATGAACAGCCACATTTAATGGTGGAGAGCCTGTAATACAAAGTGTGAGAAGCCACAGAAGTTACAACAGATGTGTGTTATCTCTTGGCTTGATATGAGGCCTGTGTAAATTTAAAAGACTTACATATACTTGCTGCATATAAAATGGCACAGAAGCAGGCTGCATGGATTGTTTTATTGCCTTCTCTACTACAGCAGTGTGTGCTGGGCTTTCACTGCTGTCCTCTTGGCTAAAAATCTATGTAATCCCTTCTTTAAAATCCCTCTTTTTAGGAGTTGTGGGTTTGGGGTTTTTTTAATGATGTTTCATTGTCAGTGCACATCTGTTGACCATATGAGTCACGTTGGTTAGACTGAATTAATTAAATTTGGTTTGCAGGCAATGAGACAGAAATACAATTCTCTTGCAGGTTTTCATGCTGGTGCCTGACAGAAATCCTATTCTCCCTATGAAGGAAAGTTCTTCTGTTGACTGTAGGCCACATTTGACGCCAAATAAATCTTCAAGAATTGGATCAGGCCCTGCATGAATTAGAGGAGACTCTGCATTTTCCTTTAACCTCACATCTTCTCTTTCTTTCCAAAGCCCACCATAATTTATTAGCAAATATTTGCTGCTTGACCAAAACCTTGCTCCTGGTTATACCAGTTATGCCATTCTGAAGCAATGCCATTTAGTGTATTAGAATTGCTCCAGATTATGCTTGCATACCTGTCAGGAGACTTTGACTTGCCTCAAATGAGCAGATAATTTATCCTATTCTGACACACAGGGTCAAAAGTGTCCATCGTTTACGTTTAAGCCACTGCAGCCAAGGATGGAAGACAACAGCAGATTTGTATTGCTGTAACATCATGGACTTCCAGTTAAACATTACCACTCTCAGTGCTAGCCATCATATGAACATGATACATTATTGCTGTCCTTAGAAGGGTTACTGGTTTGACGCCAGCTTCTTGGTCCAAATCAAAGTCATTCTGCTGACTTGTTTTCCTGTGTTCAGTACACACCTATTTACTATCTATCCCTCTTCTGTAGGTGAGTATCTTATTTCAAAATCAATGCAAAATTTATACTTAATGCTCACAACTGATTCTTTCCTAATTTTTAAATTCTTATGTAGGAAATCAATGTTTGCAACAAGTATTTTGATTTGTGTTCATCGGCAGGGACATTAATCACCTGCCAACCTGCCATTTTTTTTATTGCCTTTGCTGAGTTGCGGTGTATTTGGCTCCCCACAGTAACAACTAGGTTAACTGAAGTATTGCAAAGCATGACTAAAGTATCAGAAACCATGGCTTGCCTGAGGCGTATTTCAGTGTGTAATTATGGTACTACTATAGTGTATTGGAATTGTGAGTTTACAAAGAATATATACAGACGCACTAAGATGATAAGGTTTGAACAAAAAACCAGGTACTATAACTGTAGCTGGGTTTTCTCTCCCCCCCACACTTTATCCTCTTTGCCCTGACAGTAGAACTTGAATAACAAAGTTGAATAACAAAGAAGTAGAATACAAGTAATTTGTTTAAATTTAGTTAAAAATTGCCCAGAAATTATTTGTCAGGAAAATAAATCCACAGCACCACACACCACTTACCTCTAATGTGTATGTAATGAAGATTAAAGTTCTTCTAAACAACTATTCCTAAAATATATAGTTAAAAAAAAAATCAAGAAGGATTTCTCTTCAGTTCACCCATTGTAATGACAACAATAATTTCTGACCCATGGTAGCAACATACTTATAATTTTCATGTAAATTATTTTGATCTAGCCTAGTCCTTCTCCCTGCTGTGATGGCGAAAATGCCTTTTACTTCAATATTAAGATGATTAAGCCCCACATTTTAAAAGTGTTAGGTCTCGGAAAGAACAAGAAACTCAGTAATCTTGACCAATCCCTTTCACTGTTTACCTGCAGAGCACAGGCTCAAATTCAAGAGCACCTAAAAACAAATCTGAAAGTGATCCCCCAGGTACCACACAGTCCTGATTCGGGAATCAGGCATAGCTGTGTGACCGAGGACATCCACTCAATAGACTTCACTTACAGCTGTGTGGGCAGAATAAACAGAAAGAGTGTAGTCACTGTAGGCAAGCATAGGTCACTTTTACTGCAGAGGTTCCAGGAAAGATTGAAATGCACTGTTGTGCTGCACAGGGACTTTTATGACTACCACATACCATGTAGTCATTGCCTGAATAAACAGAAGACACATCTAGATCTGCCAACCCAGCTCCTTTAATCAATGTAAGATTCAGACTCAAAATGCAGACTTCAACAGCAAAAGCTCTGGTCTCAATATTAAATACGTTTGGAGTTTGTTCTGTGTTTCTACCAGGCTATGCACACGTACACCTTGTAGCTGCCTTCCACAATTGCTTCTCCTCCAACTTCAATTACAGGCCATAGTGTCATTATAGCTCAAAGTGAACCTCAGCTATGATCTCTCTCTCTCTCCCACTCTCCCTTGTGGGCACACTTCCCAAAGGACAAGCTCTCACTAAGTGTTTCCCAGCACAGGACCAAAATGGGGCTGTCAACCTACCACGAACCTGTTCTCACCTGCCAGCCACAGTCATAGGGAAGGCATTCTCCTTAGCCGTTGTCTTCATTTTTTGTCTGAGTGAAACCTGAAGCTGTAGCTGTTAGCATGGATCCCAAGTTTGGGAGTTGGTAGTCCCTTCCAATGTCATTAACATAGCAGGCCCTACTACAGCTGGGAACTGCCAGGAACTCATCTCTCAGTGCCTGTGGCAAGCTACTGATACAGCTACATAACCCTGTCTCTTCCAAACTTCATTTACCTGTACTTACAAAGTGAGCAGGTGGATTCCTCCCTCCTCCACCCACCGCCTCTTTCAAATGACACTCAAGCCCAGCTGCTGCTGCTTTTCTTCTGTGACCATAGAGCTAAGGAGAGAGACACAGAGGAGAAGCACTCAGGCTGTAGCTGTACAATTTGGGGAACGTCTACATTGTGAATGAAAGACACCCCAGCTTGAAATGCTGAGGAGCTTGATGATGCCTGGAGCTGGTTCTGCATGGACCGAGCCACCTCCAGAATTAGCATAGCAATACTTGTACGCTGCTGCAGTGCTCAAGCCAATAAAGCCTGCTTTGCCACATGGTATATTGGCTGGACTGCAGCACTACAGGAACACCAAACAGACTGAGAACCTAAGCTAGTAAGTGGGCCTGGTCCTGCAAAGTACTGCAAATTTACCCAGCCTCTGCTAGCTTCAGTGCATTGAAAGCTGTCCATCTTTACTCAGCATGTCCTCCTGAGTTAACACTAGCAGCTCTCCACCTCTTTCCTTGTTAGGCAAGGTCTTTAATAGCTTCATGTGCTTTTGATCTTAGGTTCAGGCCTTGGGAAAAACAGGCCTGGCTGGCAGCACAGAAATAGATTAATAGTTCATGAACTGTTCTCTTAATGTTGTTTGGAATTGCCTCCAGAGATACTTCATTTCTGTCATGCTTCATACCCTGCTTATTTTCCATTACAGCCTCCTTTGATGTAGGTCCCTTCAGTCAGACAGAAGAATATCAATTAAGTCATTTGTGATACACTCACTATTAATACTAAATTATACAAATATCTCCATTATCCACATGCACTATTAGTGTTAGGGCATGTCTACACATGGGACCTATTATGGAATTAGGTAGGTGTGAATTTGTAACTTTTTCACACAACTCCCTGAATAAGATCTCACTATTATACAAAGCACACATCTGCAACAGCGAATTAAGCAAAACCTCACCAGAGTGCTCAGTCTAGGTTAAAAGTGGCTACAGGAAGAGCTAGCACTACATTAGTCATCCTGCTCTGCCAAAATCCAGGTGCTGTAGTTCAGCCAGATATAAAGAATGTGCAATTAAAAATACCAGTTATTGGCATAGCTTAGCAGTGATGAAGACGTGGAGAGCACTTTCTGTTGCAAAGTGTGGGGAACTATTTGCAACTAGTGACATGTGCAACAATCACTATAATTTTGACTGAGCTGTAGACTACATTTCAGCAATCTAAACCTAAAAAAAAAATCAAACTAAGAAACACCCTTTTGTCCAATTGTTAAGGTTAACTGTTAAGGTCAGAAAATAAAGAGCATGCCTTTGTGACTTGAACAACAGAGAAAATCTTGGTGTTCAAAACTACCTGTTTTGGTCTCAAGCCAAGTCACCTCCTAAATACTATAGAGTTAAAAAATTACAGCCATGCTCATAACAGTATTTTAAACATCACAATAAAGTCCTGCTGAACACATGAATTGTTTTAAAACTCTTTTGCATGAACAGAGTAATACACACAGAGGTGTAGAAAGGATTTTCCATTCTTGCATTTAGGAGATTCAGAAATGGAATTGTATGGCATATAAAGCTCATTATCCTGGATGCCTTAGGGAAAAAGGGAGGAATATATTCACATCATGCTCATTTTTCTGGCCTCAAAAATTTTTGGCACTCTCCATTATTATTGGCATACTAAAGAAACTTGTTTTATTGCTGACAAGCATTCCTCCAGCAAAACTAGACCACCAACGCTAATTGTAAATACACACATTATGACAGCTTCTAAAAGCCTAGTAGGGAAAGCTCCTCAGCTTCTCTCACCGCTTCCTAAACCTCTGTAGAGCTATGGCAGTTTATATCAGCAGGGCATCTGCCGTATATTTTATTTCCTGAGAAGCACTGCTCTCGAGATGCTGAACAACAGCCTGGGGGCCATTAGCAGTTCCCAGAGCAAGTGCTGGTAATCCATGGAGAAGCGTCTGACCTTCTGGGGCTCCCTGCCTTGCATTCAGCTCTCACAGCAACGGCTTTGCTAGGTATCTCTCCACGTGAATTCTCACTGTTAGCACATAGGACTGATAAAAGCAAGGAAGGTAGTCTGTGAAACAGTTGACCTAGCTACTGGTAGCAGCCCAGAAAGTAATTTAGAGCCGAAAATGCTCTGAAAGAATAGCGCAACATTAACTGCAGTAACCTTTTTGTAGAGACAAGCTTTCAGAAAGAATGCTCTTAACTGAGGGCAAATTACTACCACCTACACATAGCAATTTCAAGTATATTGACTTCCTTGTTCTCCTCATCTCTCCCATCTGTTTCCTCTATTTTTGCATGCCCACATCACAAGTATGTGTTAATTTCTTTTCTCCCATCTTCCCTTTCCCTCCCCCCTACTTCCTTGCAGATTTGCCAGGGGCACAGAGAGTCTGCAGACACTCTCTTCTTCAATGGACAGACTCCAGAGGGAATTCAAAATAAGAAAGGAAATTAATTAGGAGTTTCACTCAGCCAGGAAGGGTTCAAGTGCACAGCAGCTGGAGGCAAATCACTGTTTTGACTGGGTTGTCAAAACATGCAAATCAGTGTACCTGTTTATTCAGTGTCTCCTTACCCTGCCTCTCCTCCATCCTTCTGGGAATGCTATAGAATAAGTAGTTGTTAAACAGTCATTCTTTTTAGCAAATGGGATCTTTCTCAAAAATTTTTGGACCATCATTTTAACTACTGGATCAAGTACTGCTTACAGATCTTAGAGTGGTAATCTTAGCAAGCTCCTTTCCTCCTCGTTCTTATGAAAACCTAACATACTGGGTTTTATATCACTTAACATAACATTTTATTTATTAATTTTTATATTTGGAAACTTGCTCTATCCAGTGCTGAAAGTCATGTAACAAAGACGTGTAGTAAGTTTAATTATTCTGCTGCACCAAAGCACACTCCGAATGTGTAGCAGGATTCTCACAAACAGAAAGGAAGACAGAAGCTTTGCTGAGCAAAGCATCAGAATCTAACACTTAAAAGGTACGGTGAGTCTACCACTATTCCAGTCTACTGTGCGAAGACACATATGGCACCATCACCCACCACAGTGCTCTGACGATGTGGCCGGAGATGGGATTAACAGCAGTAAGCATGCCTCCCTCTTTTATTCTCGGTCCCTCGACTGTAGCATTCTGACAGCCTGTTTTTAATAGAATCATAGAATCATTTAGGTTGGAAAAGACCTTTAAGATCATCCAGTCCAACCATTAACCTAACACTACCAAGTCCACCACTAAACCAATTAAGGGTAGAGTAATAAATCAAAATTACCAACACGGCTTCACTAAGGGCAAATCGTGCCTGACAAATTTGGTGACCTTCTACGACGAGGCTACAGTGTTGGTGGATAAGGGAAGAGCAACTGACGCCATCTACCTGGACTTGTGCAAAGCATTTTACACTGTCACACATGACATCCTTGTCTTTAAATTGGAAAGACATGGATTTGACAGATAGACCACTTGGTGGATAAGGAGTTGGCTGGATGGTCACACTCAAAGAAACGTCAATGACTTGATGTCCAAGCAGAGACCAGTGACAAGTAGTGTTCTTCAGGGGTCAGTATTGGGACCGGCGCTGTTTAACATCATCATCAATGACATGGACAGTGGGATTGAATGCACCCTCAGCAAGTTTGCTGATGACATCAAGCTGTGTAGTGTGGTCAACATGCTGTAGGGAAGGGATGCCATCCAGAAGGACCTTGACAGGTTTGAGAGGTAGGTCCATGTGAAATTGATGAAGTTCAACAAGGCCAAGTACAAGGTCCTGCACCTGGGTCAGGGCAATCCCAAACACAAATACAGGCTGGGCAGAGGATGGATTGAGAGCAGCCCTGAGGAGAAGGACTTGGGGATGTTGGTTGATGAGAAGCTCAGCATGACCTGGCAATGTGCACTTGCAGCCCAGAAAGCCAGCCGTACCCTGGGCTGCATCAAAAGCAGCATGACGAGCAGGTCAAGGGAGGTGAGTCTCGCCCTCTACTCCGCTCTCATGAGACCCCACCTGGAGTACTGCATTCAGCTCTGGGGCCCCCAACATAAGACAGACATGGACCTGTTGGAGCAAGTCCAGAGGAGGGCCATGAAGATGATCAGAGGGCTGGAGCACCTCTCCTATTGAAGAAAGGCTGGGAGAGTTGTGGTTGTTCAGCCTGCAGAAGAGAAGGCTGTGCGGAGACCTCATAGCAGCCTTCCAGTACCTGAAGGGAGCCTACAAGAAAGCTGGAGAGGGACTTTTTACAAGGGCATGTAGTGATAGGACAAGGGGTAATGGCTTTAAACTGAAAGAGCATAGATTTAGATTAGATATAAGAAAGAAATTCTTCACTATGAGGGTGGTGAGGCACTGGAACAGGTTGCCCAGAGAAGTTATGGATGCCTCATCCCTGGAAGTATTCAAGGCAAGATGGATGGGGCTATGAGCAATCTGGTCTAGTGGACGGTGTCCCTGCCCATGGCAGGGGCATTGGAACTAGATGATCTTTAAGGTCTCTTCCAATCCAAACCATTCTATGAAAATGAGAAAATCGGCTTACTCTGAGTGAGAAAGCAGGACTTTCTCCATCCCAGGATACTGCTGCGGGGACTACTGTATACATCTAGAGTAAAAATATGAATTCCAGTTAAGAAAATACTTATCTCAGAGACTTTGCTGTCATGTCAACAGATGTCAGATACTGCTTAAATTGTGAGCCAACTTTGAGGCCTACTGCATCAGATATCAAGGTGTCTCCCATTCAATTTAAAAATTGGAATTAACATAGTAATCTGTTTCCTTCTCTCACCATTGTGGTGACATCTTGTGATTGCTACTAACTGACTTAAAACATGCTCCTTCCCATTACCTTGATCTCTCCCTGTCTGACTTTTTCTGATTTACACACAGACTGGATGTGCACCAGACATGTTCACAGTTGACTTTTTCTGATTTACACACAGACTGGATGTGCACCAGACATGTTCACAGTAATCAGTACAATAGGCGCCCTGACTGGGAACTCTGAACCTTACCAGACACAAATAATGCATCCACAAGCACCACATGTAATGCTCTATTGTAAGTTAGTATTTCTCTGAAATGTAAACCTCATGTTTGCTTCCCAGTATCATTCCCCCACCTAATTAATACTTGTCTAATATACATGCTATAACCAAGAATATTCTTTCTCAATTGGAATTAAAAAATAATTGCAATATATTTAAGAGACACTAGAGGGAAGCCAAGATGTCACAACAACCCTCTGTAATAATATAGCTTGCAGTCCTAAATGCAAAGTTAAAAACAAAAACTCCTTAACATGGTGTAGAAATTACCAGTTATACTTACTATATGTAAAGATGCCAAACAAATTATTAATTTACAGCATGGCTTTGCTGTTTCTGTTTGATTGGCACTCTGCATGCTGTTAGGCTCCAGGCTGTTCCCTCTGTGTGTTCCCTTGGTGATGCTGAGAGCCTGGGAACTTTCACAGTTGTAACGCTTGACAGTAATCTCATGAAACATTCAGACAGTATGGTAACTTGCTAATATACACTGTAAATATGAGTGATGAATATGTTGGTGTGTTTTCTTCCTTATTTGCTGTTTGTTACACACTTGCTTTGGCAGTTTCTACTCTAGACATAATTGTTTTGTTATTTTTTTCAGCACCCACCACACTGACAAGGCTATGGGGATGTCCAGTTTATCCCCTCTGTGTGTCCCTTCACCAGCATTACAAAAAAGACTCAGTTTCACCCAGAGTACAGAGGTAAGTCAGATGCAAATATGGTCAGAACAACTAGTTTATATTCCTGCTCTGAGCTGCAGTAATCAGGCACAGGGCTTCTTTAAGGGTACCCCAAAAAGCTCTGGTCCTGTGATTGACTTCCCCTTAAGTTCCCCTTTCCCCTCTCCCAACTTCTTACTCTGCCACCCACATTTGCTCCCAAACAAGCAGCTGTTTACCCTTTTGCCATTGTCCCCAATTTTGCTGACTTGATATCCTCATTTGTTTTTTTATGATATGGGTGTCCTGGTACTTTCTACCCCGGCCATCAATTCTGTGAAATTAGTACCACTTTATTTTGCCCATAGCATGCTGCTGTTTCTCATCCTGCTGTCTTTTTAGAAGCGACGCAAATCAGGGTTAACCATCGGCACATATACCTTAACATATCTGTTTATCTTCACTCCCCAGCAAGAGGGGTAACAAAAAAAACCCAACCAAAACAAAAAAACATTTGATATACAAAATAAGCTGATGGTAACACAATGCCAAAAATAGCTTATTATGTTAAGTGCAAGGGAGAAAAGCCTTGATATAAAGCTTGATTGCAACAACATTTCAATTTACCAGTTTAAATACAAGACTTGCATTAAAATATTTCTTGAGATACATCTCTTGCTAAGGTGATTTTTTTTAAATTTATATACACGTATCCAGTTGTAACACTTGACAGTAGTATCAAGAAGCATTCAAAGAGTATAGCTTGATAAGTACACACTGTAGATATGAGTGGTTAATGTCTGTATGATTTCTTCCTTCAAGGGTTTATAACATTATGTTGAGTACTAGCCTCAGACAGGTGACCAGCCACCTGATACAGTATAATACCCCAAGCCCTTCCCCAAAGTCCCACAGTCTACGCTTCCAATGCTCACTGGATCCAGATGGTGTTGCCTCTTTCTGGTCTGCGAGACTCCACTGTCAGTTCTCCAAAAGTGGAGAAAAACTGCTCCATTTCCTTCTGCAACATATCATTCCTCTTCTCTGCATCTTCCTTGGCCCGTTCTGCATTACGCATTTTGATTTCTACCATTGTGAACTTCTTCCGCTCTTGATCCAGTTCTTCATGCAGGGCCATCATTTCTGTCTCCAGAGTGAGATTCCTCTGCTCCAAGCTGCAAAAACAAAATAAAAGCAGACAGATCCTGAGCAGCACTCCTCACTCACTCAAGCAGAAATGCACACCAAATTCATACATGTGTCTTTTCATTTACAAGGCTTAGACTGAATTTTTGAGAGGTATATCTACAAACCATGGCTTCCTCAATGAACCATTCTCATAGGGCAATCTCTTTGGTAGCTCATTTAGAAAATGCCTAATAACAGCCACTGGCAAGGTTCATAGTAGCAAACAGCTCCATCTAATTCTCCAGGAATAGGCTAAGTATTCCTTCTACTTCTGGAAGTGTTGACACCCAGCTCCTGCTGTAGTTGCACTAGTGTCACTTCGAAGGTCAGAATAATGCCCTGAATGCCTTTGTTTCACTGCTAATCTCCTTTCTTCAGCTGATTTATCTGCTCTATCTATTTAATTTAAAAAAAAAAACAAAAAAACCACAAACCACTATTAACATGTTTTTTGTCTAAAAAACTGACCCTATTTCAGATCTAGCTTTCCAATGGAAAGTATTAGAAATTCTAGTGGTACTAAACACACAGTCATCATGCATATTAAACATTATAAGAAGTGCTCTACTACACTGCATACTACACTGAAAATAGTGATGTGGGCGAAAGACTGCAATATTCTGTATGCTGCACTTTCACTGTCAGCTGCTGTTGCCAGTAGCTCTCACATGTTGTGATCCAGCTATGACTTGCAGTGCCAGAGGTACCAATGCAAAGGACTGCTGTGCAACAGAGGTGAGAACAAGTCCTGAACAGCGTTACTGAAGAACCTATATTACAAAGAGAGCATGTTCAGCTCTGCACTGCCCTGCAGTGTTAATGTAAGCCTGGACTTTGAGGTTATTCACTGATGACTATGGCCATCCACCCTAGCAACCTCGTTGTGTGCAAGAAGAGTCCGCACTATCTGTAGACAAAGACACGGCTCTCCCTTGCCTTCTGTAACAGGTCTGAGCTGTGAAGGAAAGGCTCAGGCAAAGCAGCAGTGCGGAGATAGGACCATGAGCAGAGGTAACTCCCAGATGCAGCACTGTCTCAGGAGGAACAAGGACTCTGGAAAGGAGTTCCAGCAGTCTCCCTGTCCCAAAAACTACATGTGGAATAAGCCATGGCACTGCTTTCACTGAAAGGTGATGTCCAGTTGCCCTTCTCAGTGTCTGGAGAACAGGCATCAACTAATGAAAACATTGTGAGAGCCTACTGATGTTGTTAATTAGATTCTACAGAAATTCACAAGGTTCTGGCTTTATTTTTGATGCCAGTAGGATAGCGTGCCACAACCATGGCAAGCAATTGCTCTGAAACAAACCCCTTTGGATCATGATATTGCAAAAGCAATGTCAGAGTATGTCAACACTGAAAGACCAACAACTCAGTGGTGAGCACCCAGTGACTGCAGCTAGTGGAGATTGCTAGCAAGTCATGAGAGGGAAAAATTTGGATTTACTCTGCAAAAGGCAGTCAGATGGTAGAGGCAAACCGTCTTACCTTTTTATCTTTGTCTCATACTCTAGTTTTTGCTTGGCCATCTCTTGCTTCAAGCTGGACACCAGGCTGTGCAAAGCACTGTGATTGTTAGTACTGTTGGCCACAAACGTTTCACTGTTATCACTGCTGCTGGTGGCTCGGCTGCTGTGGCCCCCCACGCTCCTTCTGTCACTTTTGTTCTCATAGTCACCTGGGTTAGAGAGGTCTTCATGTGGTGGTCCATCCAGCACAGAGTCTTCAAAGTTACCCGCATAAAAGTCCTGCTCAGGGCAGGTGGTGGTGGATGAACGACAGGAGTTGGAGTGCTCAGGGAGGGATATTTCACAAGAAGATGTTGACCAGGTGGCACTGTCCACACTCTGTTTGTCATCAGAGTTCACCATAGAGAACTGCTGGTGGACATTGTCATAGGTAGAAAGCCTGTTGTGCTGGCCTGACTCACTCACTGATTCCTTCTGCTTGTTGTCCCTCAGTGTGACATAGCCATTGGGCACCCAGCCCGGGGTCCGGCTGTTGAGGGTGTTGCTGTGCCCATCTGTGCTAGAAACACCCATCCGCACACCTCCGTTCTGCACACTGTGTGTGCCCATCTTAGTCACTGGTCCTTTCAGGGACGACGTTCTCCTGGTTTGCAGGGTACAGTTTGGTAAGGTCTGGCTCTTCTCAGGGCCCTCAACAGAGCTGCTGAAGGACCCATTGGTGACTATGCCACTGCCTTTATTAAAAGCAGGATTTTTTTTCACCATGAGTGGTGGGCTTCTGGTGACATCTAGTTTCTGGATGCTGTTCCTGGGGCTATTTGTCTTGCTGCCTGGCAGAGCAGTTGGAGACTCATTGTCCATGCTTCCCCTTTGGGGAGACTCAGGTTTGTCCCAAGAGCAGCGCCTCACTGCCATCTCCTTGGTGTTGTTGTTCTCTTTGTTCTGTAGCTGCCCCGCAATCACTTTCTTTGGCATTTCATTGTTGTTGTTGCATACCTCAGGTCCCATCTGAGGGTCTGTATCCTTGGGAAACAGCTCTTCATGTTTGCTAATCATCACTGACATTAGCTGCTGGACTACTACTGTACCTGAAAGGAGACACCAAGCATGTGGTCATTAATGGACTATTTTGTTTAGGGCGTAAATATACTTTATCCATCAGATTCCACAAATACTTAGTAAACATTCAGCTTATACAAACATCTACGTAATGCATCCATCTATGTAACACCCTGAATGTTTAACACACCTGAAGTGCCTCTGGCTACCGGACCAGATCAGCACCACCTCTTCCTTCCATCAAACCAAGCCCACCTAAGAACAAGGAACTTCTGCGAAGAAGCTATTACCGTGACAGTAACTGCATCCCAGAGAGACCACAGAAGGAAATAATGACACAGGTGTTTAGTCTTTTGGAGCAAAACAGGGCAGTAATATGACAGAATTAATTTAATGTGAATGCCTTTAACCACTCTGTAGTGAGACTGTATGCAACCAGGAAACTACGCCACGTTATAGCATAGTATGGAACTAATGTAGGACCACAGCTTGCTACTTGCTGTAATAAATGGCTACCTTTCCTCTTAAAGAACAACCCCTTGGTGTGCGCACCACTTGACTGCACTGTCATTTACACACTCTCATTTATAACTGGGCTTGGGGTAACAAAGATGTGCTACTCTATTTCATTAAGTAGACCCTCATTAAGGACTATTAACAATATTTCAGGAACAAGGTCAAGGTAGTTATAATAACCACCCCATTTTTAAGCTCTTAGCGGTGCTCTTCTAATCAATAATTTCCTACTGTGCAATATCGTTTCACATCAACTCCTTTGTAATATCCTGGATCTTTATACGCCACCCTTTTAAAATACAACTACTAAGAGCCAATTCAGTGCAGGTACTCAACAATATCTTTTTTTAGTGTTCTTGTTTGTTTGTTTGCTAAGGCAAAATCATACATTAGAACTATGCAGCAGGAAAATTCACTTAGTTACTCCCGTGGCACATTTAGCTGTATTCCTTCCAAGAACATTAGCTGTTACGTGCAGAGTTTTACTATAAACATTTCACTGTACTCGGGCAACTTTTACCACTGCATTTGACAGGAAAAAACTGCCCCATGATTGGAATTCTGGAAAATCTCTCTTGAACCAAACAAAAACAACTCCTCATCCCCATTTTACAGGTATGGTTACCCATAGCTGCATGTTTGACTTTGAATGATTGTGCAAGAAAAGCACTCTGTATCTTCCAAAAAGCAAAGAGCAATGAAGAAGGGTGGCCATGAGCACTAATCAATGTATGGTCTTTGTTAAAATTTCCTGTACATTTACTATGTGTAGCTCAATTACAAAACAGCATTGTCTCATGTCAAATCTTAAAGTTATGCTTAAAGAGAAGTCATAAATCTGTTTAATCAAACCTGTTTCTCAATAGTTAAAAAAAATATATGTGTTTCCCTTCAATGGGTGTAGTATCCATGCCATTTCCTACAGCAGCCACCATCATTTTAATGCTAGGGCTGTTGATAAGCAGGCTAGAGAGTTGCTTTCAAGCAGTGGAAAAACATTATTTTAAACTTTCTTGCTCAAACTTTCAAAAAAAACCCCCAAAAAACCCCACCAAAAAAACACCCCAAAAAACCAACCACCCCACAAATCACCCCGAACAAACAAACAAACAAAACCCACCAAAAAAATCCCACAAACTTTAGGCAGCAGCCAGTTCTGGAAAAATACAAACCTAGAAGATAGTATTTTATTTAGGAATGGCTAACTCCTCTATCCCCATCCCAAATCTCCATTTGTCTCCCCTGCCCCAGGTGAGCTGAAGATACATGGTATTCCATCAGTAAATGTCATACTGTGAGACAGCATTCTCATTGACTTCCGTGGTATAGATCAGCTTTGTGATATGTCTCTCCAATTCCTATATATTGAACAATTCTAAGTACTTTTTATAACATTTAATGCAAAAGCATGGGGAAAAAAGGGACAGTTTGCTGCCTGACCAAGAGAAACATTTACAGCAGTTATCTACCAGGCTGCTAAGCTGTACACAAGTGTCAGGGTAAGAGAAGCTACTATTTCAGTCAGTCTGGCAGGTCTGTAGGTACAAAGAAAGAGACAGGTTGAAAGTGAAGTGATAGGTAGCGTGTGCGCTTGTGCACACACACACACAATGTTAAGTCCTGTGAGACACATGACAAGACAGTTGAAGAGGAAGGAAACAAAGCAGGAAAGACTCTTGTGTTTCTCAAAATGTGGAGATGATGTAAGATGCGTAAACTAGGACTTCAATGACACACTGAAGCTTATCTCTGCACCCCCATGTCAGATCATCACAGTTCATTTGAGACAAGTATGTACAGAAAACCAGGGGAAGCCACAAATGCAGATATAAGGGTACTTGAAGCTGCACAGGTTTGATGGTACTTAGGCACAGTCATAATAAACATGCATGTAAATTGGATACCTGCTCTTGCAAACCCTTTTGAGTCAAATGCATGATCAAACCATTCTCTGTGACAATCAGAATCCAGACATTAAAGTGAAGATGATGATTAAAAACCCTTTCCACATTAGAAGGTTTTCTGGCTTGTCTGAGCTACTGTTCAGACAGCTAACTGTGGGTATTCACTGTTTTCGTACATGATTTGGAAACACCATGTTTCTGTTCACAACAACCTAGTCGTTGTGTTAAGAATTAAAAGGAAGATGGAGGAAACATACGACTTCAGAAAAACAAGTAAATGAACAAAGTATGGGGAATTGTATCTGGGGAAGAGAAAAAAAGCATCAAATTCACAGAAAAATAATAAATCCACATGCTCTACAAATAAACTACAAACACTGCATTTTTGAGTTTTGGTAAAATTTTCAGTGCAGAGTCAGTGTACAGCCCTAATTTCTGACAAAGTTAAGTAAATCCTACATATTAAGAAAAAAGTGTTTGGAGGGAGAAAAGGCATCATGTACTTTATTGAGAATTAAAGTCACAAAGATTAAGCCTAAGAGGAAATTATAGGAGGAGATTGTCATGGCCATATTTTTGTCTTAATCACAGCAAAATGCTACAGCTGGACATTGCTGTAAGTAACAGAATGCCGCTGACAATTTGATCACTGTTGTGCGAGAAAACATGTAATACACCACTGCCTTGTAGGGGATTCTACATGGGTCACTGCAGTATGAACCTGTACTAACTTTTTCTCATCCTTAAGAACCGCACGTAAAATATTAACTGCATTCCAACCACACGTGCTGAATAAGAACATGCCATATTTGCAGTAAGTTTTGAGAAAAAAAGAGTACATTTTCAGTGAAGTTGCCAGGGCAGCACAATCTCATGCAAAGTCTGTTTGCAATGCTGCACATTTCAGTCACTTTTATAGTAACCTGCAAGATTTAACCCAGAAGTTCATTCAGGTTGTACAATTCTGTGTCTATAAAATAGATATATGGAACTTACTGCCCATACTACATGGACTGGTATGTACTGTTAATAAACATTCCTTCTTTCTGTTACAAGTTATGTACAGTAAGCTCACCCTCCATGATAGTCAGAGGATCTTCCACTTTGGGGCGAAGGATGTTGGGGCCAAAAACGGTAGCCAAATTTTGCACACTCATTTTGTTTACACTTGAGTAAGACTGGACTTCATCAAGGAACCTGTGAGGACAAAAGAGGCCTTTAAGGAACATGTAAAAAGGAAATAATAATTAAAAAAAAAAAGGTCAAAGCATGTGAAGGTTTCTTAACATAGTTCAAGTACTCCATTCCAAATCCTCATGGAACATCTTGAAAGCTCAAGGCTATTCTCCTCAACTTCTTCAGATTTTCTTCAAAATGATACACTGAAAACAAAATTTAAATCTCAATCGGGACTGACTACAAGATAACTCTGCTGAAGATGGTAACATTCTCCAGCATAATTAATCAATTACTTGGCTCGTAAAATATCCTCAAAATGCAAACTGTCAGTTAAAAAAAAAAGTTTGTATTATTTTAAAAATGTTTTTTTATGCTGGGAACTTTCGATAAATTCACAAATTGTAACTGTGTAAGACATCTTTTTTAAGATCACAGATGTATCCACAAAACTATTCTATATACTACAAGACATACGCAGTTTTCAAGGATACCATGCATCAGGAGTGCACAGCTGAGGCCAATAACTGCAGTTAGAAATGGGAAAACCTATAAAGAGGACAGAATATATTCATTTCTACCTTCTTGCATTTCTTGCTGAGTGCGGCCTGTTTATGAAAGGAAAGTCATAACTTTGCACCTTGATAGAGCAAATTAATAATTAGCCATGCAGTGAAGCAGTATTTTTAGTGCATTCACTTAAGTTCACCAATCACTTTAAGTAATGCTTTTCCTTCAGGGCACATACACAGACAGGTTTGTCTGTCTGCTCACAGTTATAAATATCATTGTGATATTCTTGCAAGAGCACTTACCTACAGATATATTTCAGCAGATTATAATTGACAGCTGGCAGGCTCTTCACTTGCTTTACCAGTTCTTTCAGGCCCTTTAAGTGGTTTAAGGGGGGGGGGGGGGGGGGGGGGAGAGTGGGAAGGTACAGTTTCTTAGTATTTTACCAGAGATTCAAAAAAGTGTCATCAATTCCAATTACAAGACAATAAACACATCACTGAAACTGCAGCATTAAATGTTATATACAGGTTACCATCAGGAACAGCTTGTAGAACCCATTTTTGATGGGGAAAGCTGTATTTGGCTAACAAGGATTAGCTCTGGATAAAAATAACAAGTAAATAAAGAACATTTCATCCTGTTTTTCCCTTCTCTTTCACTCTTTCTTTTTTTGACCAGCAGCTCCGTTCCTTCTCCTGCTGATAACAAGGCTGAGGCTTCCAGGAACAGTTCTGGTTTGAACTAGTTAGCATTTTTATGTGAGAAACTATTTAGGTATTTTACCCAGTTCTGGTCCATACTAGATTCAGACCAATAAGAGCTATTTCAGTTTGTGTCCAGCCTGGGAATGGGACAAGCAGAATATTGCACACTAATTTCTGCGCCCTGTGGAAACAGACCCTGGCGACGCTCCTTACCAACCAGTGCCTTTAGACTCTTTTTCAGTACAGGGTTTTGGTACTTTGCCAGCATCAGTGGGGTTTTGATTACAGTATGTTAGGAAAAAAAAATGCAAATCAAGATGGGTGGACCATGATAGTGCACAAGTTTGCTGGTTGCGGGCTAAGAAAGGAAACAAGATGCACAGCTCTTTCCCTTAAGAGTAACTGCACTTTTTACTTCTGCATGGAGAAAGAGCAACTGAAAAATCTAGTCAGCCTTATAGCTGGACTGCTAAGCCACCATAAAGAGGACTGAAGCGGCTCATTACCTATAGTACTGATTTTTCACAAACTGCCAGCACCAACAGGCCACTGTAATTTGAATCTTGCTTTCAAAATGAATTTAATAAAGTGCTTTGTGGCATAGTTAGGAACTACACAAATACACTCTGGATTAAGACAACATAAAATGACTAAAACCTTAATCTGAAAGTGAGTATCACTGCAAGTATAAACTGCATGATGACTAACTGCGGAGCTGTCAGGTGGCTTTACGTTGGAGCTATCTATGGTTAGAGACATATGCAACACACACAAGCAAATAGCTGCAACTTTAGCTCTGAGGATCCCGTGCCATAACTTGTGCAAAGACCAGCTCCAGTGAAACCAGCTGAACAACCCACTCCCACCTTTCACAAGCAGCTGACAAAAATCTGCACCTTGTAGCAAGCTGGAAAGGACAGCAAAGAAACCAGTGGGTGTAAGAGATTATGACCATAGAAGACAAGTCTGCCACAGATCGTCTCCCCTCCCTCCCCCCCATTCCATCAGATGGGAACAACTACCACCTCTGCTGTCAGTACTCATCAGGTGAAGGCTCAGAAAGGAGATGGCCTCTCAGTTTAGAAAAGAGGGGTTCCTCCTCATCTTAATTAATTAGAGGATTAGGTAGGACGGTTCCAGTTTTAGCAGGATTTGAAATGTCAAAAAGGAATTAAACAGAAATAACCACCTTAGAAAGTTAGGGGAGTAGATTAAAATCAACAGAATGAGCCGATTTGTATTTACTTGGAAAAGAAAATATCAGGGTTGACCTCATTACCCATAAGCACACAGAACAATGTAAAAAAACGCACTTAGTTTCGTATGTCTTCAGACTAATACATAGTAGGCCCATGCCACTGCAGGGCACATATGATCAGTCAGAACCCTTATTTTGCTCATCTGTGTTATGCTGTTTTAAGAGTCTGGAAGATGGCCCGCTTCCACCTTTTTGAGGCCTTCTGATTCAATGATAGGCAATGAATGGCCTATCATTGGCCTTCAATCTAAAGTCAGGAAAAGTTGGCATCCTGATGCTTGGAAGAAAATGACCCCTGATTTACTGGCAAGAGCTGGACAGCAACTACTAAGACGCTTCCTTTTACAGTTCAGAATGATAATCCACAAAAATACAAGTTTCTTCCATGCAAAATGGAAGCTATTGACCACAATGATGTTTACCTGAACTGGATTCAGTGACATGCAATAAATACAGCTAAGATTATGCTATGTGCCTTTTTAGACTTCCAAATGACCTAGGTGCAAACAATTTTCATATAAAACCAGCCTCAATTAATAGATGCACATCTTAAATTAGGATAGGTAATCACCACCTTCTCTCCTCCTCAAAACTGGAACAGGTTATAACATGCCAGCCTTTTATTTCATTTTACTCAAGTTGCCAACTCACCGTTTCTTCCTCCTTGCTGAGCATTTTGGCACAGGAAAGAAAATCTTCATATTTTGCATATGGTATGACTGGTTCTGGGAGTTCCCTTAGGTACAGCTTAAGCAGTGATGCCACTGTGTGCACATCTGTATTGCTGGTGGGTTGGAACACAAGAAGTCATTACTGTGAATCAAGATAATACTGTGAGATTGACAGGCTAAAAACTGCCACTTAACTTTTCCATTGTCACCCCAGATTTTACTCATCAGCACTACCTACATTCATAGATCGTATCTGTAATCTGGTGGGTGGTTTTGGCTTTTTTGGGGGGCGGGGGAGTGTCCTATAAAGACATATACCTGCAAACAAGAGGCTGTCAACTCTGCTGATTTATTACTATAAATAATTACACATAAGGCCCTATTTGCAGGCGGAGGTATTGAGAAGACCCTGTCTCTCACTGACAGGCATCTCACATCAGGCATGCAAAATCCATCTTAACCGATGCTTTTCATTTTCACCTGAGCCAGAAACCAGGCATTATATTTACATAGTGGGAATTATTCTCCTACCAGAGGTGGCCCCAGCTCCCAAAACATGCCCAGCATGTCTCTATTCCACTGTATCACCATCACCTCTGGTATCAGTATTAAGTAAGCAAGTTTTAAAGGAGATCATATATACCACAGGTGTTTAGTTGAAACTTCCCCATCTGAATTACAGTTCTTTCCCTGGCATGCATCTTTTTCCTGTGGGCTCCCACAAAATTACTACTGTGCCTTTTAGCTGTACTGTTACACCAAAAACCTGGATATACTTTACACACAGAACCGTAAATCCATGAGAAACGAGTTTCAGCTCTATCCTGTACCAAGTAAGCTAAGGCATTGCAAGTCACCAAACTTAAAAAATGTCTGAGTGCTAGCACAACAGGTAACATTACAGGGCTGACAGTCAAAGACCTGGTATGACATACACCTTCTCATAATTACATTTGCAGAAACTTAAGGTGTCTTTGGATACAGCTAGTAGGAGCCTAGGCTGTTTTTCAGGTGTACTAAAAGTAAAGATGGGGAGAAAGAGCAAAATCACAAGTTCAGAGTATGCAATAAAACTTGCTTAAATGTTTCTGTGGTGCACAAAGTTACATTGTGGTAACTTAGGTGTACGTCTGAAAAGAAATAAATAGAAATAGATAAAAACTACAAGTTAGCATGAAAAAATCTCTCTTGCGTTACTTCCGACTTAATCTCTTGGTTTAGCTACTCAGGCATTTATTCAAATCCTTACTGGAATGTTCTACATGCTTTTCCTGGTTCAGATAAAGAGTTGTACTGCAAGCTGATATCTTTCCCTCTGACTTCTGAAAAATCAAACAAACATACTGAATTATGCTAATTTCATTCATACGAAACAGAAAATGAAGAGACATCTCTACAATGTGCATTATTGTGTATTTTCTTTTTCTTTGAAGACTTCACACTTGGAATATTTTTTAAACTCAAGAGTATATCAAAAGGGAACCACTGGTATTTGACGTGCTTCAGCTTTGCTAGAGGTATGTTAATCATTACTTTGGAATGATCTGTTAAAACAATAATGGCTTTTACTAAGTTAAATCTTAACAAGAATGATGGGAACAACCTTAAATTAATGTGGTATGGTATGAGCAATCTAAGTCAAAACGCAAGAAGAGAAATGATAAAGCACTGTATATATTTAAATGTTAACCACCATGACCCTCCTCAAAACAAATTCCCAGAAAACTTTTCTATTTCAATCATGAATAATTCCCAGCGAAAATTCCAAAAAGCATTTTCTAGAGAAACAATATAAACAAAGGACTAATGCAAATCTGCATTTTTAAGGAAGGTTTAAATTCTAATCCCTTGTTGCAACCCTCTACTTGTAGACTGACTTGGATCCAAAATGGGAATCCTGTGTTTACCCCACCTTGCTCCTTGGATGCATATATAACACATGTAAGGCACAGTACTATACATGAAACTAGATACAGTTGTAATATTTTATGAGATTTCAAATGCTAGCTCAGGTTTGGCCTCTAACCTTTGCCTTCTACTTATCCCCAATCCAGATGCAAACTAAGTGAACTGAAGCTCTTCTTGACATCCTGGCTAACGAAAATCTTTACAGACTGCACAACCTGAGGGCTTAAAACCCAGACCCCAATAATCTCTCAGGTAGTTGCCTTCATGTCTTGTTGCCATTGGTGCTAGTTTTTAGAGCACAACCATGGCATACATGCCCAGGCAGTTGCCACTATTCAGCCTTATCCAAGAGGCAAATTTTACAGAGAGATCTTCACTTTCCTAAGCTGTCGGTCCATCAGGAAAGCAAAAAGCAAATACAGAGGGAAAGACTTTTGCTAGTCAGACTCTGAAGGAGAGGAGCAGCCACAGAGAGCAGATGTGAACTCGCAGCCTTAGGACAGTGCCATACATTGCAGCATGAAAGGGAACACAGGCCATCAGTCTGCAAAGAATTTAACTCTGACTGCTTGACATTGATGGTCTTTCTGAAGATTTTATTATTACTATTTTTATTATTTAAACAAGGAAACTCCCCAGGCCTTGCTGAAGAACTGGACCACATCTTTCCAGAGACTATTTGCATAAAACTAGGAGAGGCCTTTCCAAAATACAAGATTCAAACTGGTTGAGAGAAATTACTGAAGAACAATTAAAAGTTAGCACACAGGTCTCCTACTGAGGGGATTAAGTAATATCATCTTCCCTTCTTTGTACTGTCAGGATCATGCTTTGTGTTGTACATAAGACTACTTTTACACCAGTCCTTTGGTGTGAAGTGGAATACTTGCTCCTTGAGGGCATAGCAGATTGAGGATAAAAAGGCTGAAGAAGGGGACAAAAGCTCTGGAAACTGATGCAATTTATAAACTTTCTCCTTTCAATGTGAATTGATAGACTATCACTGCAAAGGGTTAGCTGAGTGCTAAAAACTGTGGCTCTACCAAGGAAGAACTGAGAGAGAAATGGGAAGGCACGATGCCGAGGAGCAAGGAAATAGTAAGAAGTCTTGTAACCTCCTGAAGTACATGCTGTATACGAGTCTACAGAAAGGTGCTTTCAGAGGTGGGGTTAGAAACCTAGGTCCCAATTAGTAGACAGGGACACATTCACAATTTTTAATTTTTTTTTTTTTTTTAAATTTATTTGCTTCTGCTGGCGGAATGCTAAGGCAATACCGCAGACTGCCACAAGATGGTGCAATTGCAAAGTAATATTTTGGAAAATTTGTTTTGTTACCTTTTCCCCCCCCTGAACTGTACTGGAACACCGCTGAGGACTTAATCTATTTATACATAAATTATCATACAGATTTTGGCAGCATAAACAAACATACATACACACACATACTGCCTGCAAAGCTCTTTAAGAATGGGATGGTTTTGATTCTATTTAGCAACAGTTAGACAAAAGCTAGAAACTATCTTCTTTCAATGTAAATATTGGTATAAAAATATGTCAATAGTTTTATAATAATGTAACTAAAAGAGTGTTTCATATAACCTGAGACCTGTTTAGACCTTACAGTCTAATATTATTTTTTTCACCTTTTGTTTTAAAATACAGAGGACAACTTAAAAATGGCAGACTCCAGTTTTAATCCATCTGTATTTCAGGTGTTTCAATCCACAAATACCATTAAGTGCATTTCAGCCACAGAGCACAGCTGTGAGTTTCAAAGGAGTGCTGAACTGCAAGCTCTCTTGAGGACTGGGAGCATTTATTTCCCTTTCTGGTCTGCAGTGTTCTATCCACAATCTAAGTCAACCAACAGCATTTATATATCTGCCTTGAGGGCATTTGTGTAGTTTGTAAGACGTGGATCTTCCCAGGGTCTGTAGAGGACCTTTTCCTCCTGGACTTTTTCCAGCCACAACTGATCAGTTTAAGACAAGACAGTATCTCTCCCTTCAAACCTGGCCTTGCTTACATTCCAGAACCATTACAGCTACAGAAACTTAATGACTATACCTATCTTGGTATTTCTTTTGCTATCTGACAGTGTGATATCAAAGTGTTCCATGATTACACATTCATATAATCTAGTCTACCCTTGACTGGTTTAGTGTGGACTTGGTAGTGTTAGGTTAATGGTTGGACTGGATGATCTTAAAGGTCTTTTCCAACCTAAACGATTCTATGATTCTATGATTAAAAGTATTCATTAACAAGTATTAACATAGAGTATGTCAATTCCAGCAGAAAATCTTCTGTTATATAAATCGGAACAACCCTCATTAATTGAGGCAGACTTTCTCCAAGTGCACCATGAATAATTAGAAGCTTGAAATAGGAATGACAAAGTGCAGAGCAGAAAATTGAATGCAAGAGAAAAAGCATCAGCAAGCTGAGAAACAGTCTCTTTTGGCATGTCGTGTTGCAAAGTCTGAGAAAGATTACCTACCTCACTAAAACATTAATACTGCTTTACTATTGATACATTTCCAAAGGAGCACCCCCACCTCCACCACTGTCCGTGCAAAGGCATGACAAATGCAAATGCACCACAGCCTCTTCTTAGTCATCAGACTACACATATTCAAAGCCCCATTCATCTGAACTTTGTCATTAATATCCCTCATAGCATTGCTGTTTTGACAGCACTTTCCTTTGTGATACCACAGACACTGTGGAAGTGGCTGTCAGACTGATTACACCGCCTGGAGTTTTTCACCCTCTCTACCATAAACAAAAATTACTGAAGACCAGCAGGTCACCAGAAATGCACACATAACCCTCACACTTGGACAAGCAGAGAGTGTGTTTAGAGAGCTGGAGTCAGTGCTTCAGAGCACTAAGCCAACAAGCTCATAAACTGTCGGAGAGGAAATATTAACAGGGCAAGGCCACATTACAAAGAGATTAATGCTGTGCCAAAAATAGCTCTAGATCACGATGACACATAAACGGTTTGCATAAAGAACAAACAGTAGGGAACAACAAGCTGTGAGGCTATAATTCAATTTAGAAGTTCTGGTAATAAAACAAAGGAGAACAGTACAGTTCTAACAGTTTGTGTATCAGTGCCTTCTGGTACCAGAATTACAGCTCCATCATTTCAGATGCGTCACAGATCACAATCCTGGTAACAGAGAGTCTCCCTCACCAACATATCCTGTACCCACCACAACATCTGCTGACTGTGTCCCTGCCTAGCTACATTCAGGTCTGTAGAGCAGCTTTCAGGCCAGCATAGATGTTTTCCTGACACGGGAGGATGAGTTCCTAACTGACTGCCCAGTGTGCACCTTTGCTGCCAGTGTGCAGACAGCTTAAGTGAGATACTAGCGATAAACCAGTGATGAAACACTGAGTAAGCAACATCAAGGGAATGTTACAAATGTGCATAACTACATAGGGAGAGAATCAGAGCACTGTTACTGCTGAGAAGCCAGTACCCAGAGGCTAGGAGGGCGAAGCCTGTGTTCAGCAATGTTATGGTGAACCAGGAGTGGTTTGACTGATTTTGGGAGTCAGGCTTTGGTCTAGAAATTCAAAGGTCAGGTCAAATGCCTAACATAACTGGCTGAACGTCCTATGTGATTTTTGTTCCCCTGTGTAGGTATCTTCAAAGCATTACTCTCTATATGATTTTCCTATATGATGCGTATCTAGTACAAGCAGTACTGTGCCTAATCTAAGTACCAGCTGAAATTTTACCTACAACTTGTGAAACTTATTACCACTTTACCAATGGTAAATTACACCATTTACCATTAAGTCCTGAGCTGTCTGTCCCCCTCTCCTTACTGCCACAAGAGCCTGGCTCTACTTTAAATTAACACTGATCTCCATTCTTATTTTTCTGCTTAGATAGAGAAAAAAAAACCAAACATGTACTCTGCTCCTTTGTCCTTGTGCTCATGATTTTTACAATCCATGCTACCTTCCAGGGACCCATTCAGGGGAGTAAGCACCACAAGGAATACTGAAGATTGACAGACTCTATTTCCAAGTTAGACATCCACTTCAGTATTTATAACAGCAGCCAATTCATTCAAGTTAGAGTGTGATGCTTTAAAAGCAGCAATGAAGACAGCAATTTAGGACAGACAAATGAAAAGACAAACCCTAAGGAAGGATGTTAAAAATTACTTAGAAAAATACGATCCTTAAAGAGAGACACAAGTGCTTTCAGGTAAGGTGGGCAGAGGCCTAAGAAACAGATGGGTTCCCATCAGGAAAATATCAACCAGCTCTAGTGAATACGTTGCTAAATTATTTTATCATATGACAGGTTGTTCAGAAAGGCTGTTACATTTCTGCAAGATTTTGCAGGGATTGCAAGTATATATAAAACAAGGAAAAACACCACAAATAAACTACCTGATCTTGTTTACTGGAAGAGAAAGCCACAAATCTTGCAACCCTATGTAACAATGCTATCAAAAACACACTCTGAGACCTTCCACATAGTAACAAAATATTATCCTTAATGGCCATTGCCATCTAAGAAGTCATCTGTCCTTGCCAAGTGAAATACATGGCTGCCTTTTCTTTTTTTAAAAATCACAGCCGATACACCAATTCCATTTCTGAAACTGAAATTCATGCAAAGCAACTGCAAATGTTCATTCACTGCCAATAACTAAAACCACACTCTTCTACAGCAGGACACCAATTAAACTGATTTAATGACCCTTGCATCATGCTAGAAACGTGTCTCCTAATGTGTATTTAATTGCTAGACTATTCTTTAAGCTTTGCCATATGCAGAGGTTATTTCTGCTAGCTGGTTAGAAAGATGGCTGGAATTAGAAAGGACATGGAAGTGGCTCCAGAGGCATAACTGATGAACAGATTGTGAGGATCAGGGAAGGAAGCCTGAAATAGGCAGAAACGAAAAGATATTTTCACAGGCCTAAGGCCATTTGTGTTTGGCAGGAAGTAGCTTTCTAGTAAAGAATTCATTTCACATAAAAAAGTTTTGTTTAGGGATTACTGCACTTTCCCACTAGGAAGGGAATAAAGCCCCATCCTTGTGGGGAACTATCTGCTTCTAAATAAATAAATTCTTATATAGAGGCTTGTATTTGGAAAATAAAAGGACAATTTTCATAACCAGTGATTTCCAACTCAATGTCTAGTTGCAGTCTGTACAGTGCCAGTGCAGACTGCAGCCCCACTGAGACAGGTCCAATTTCTTGCATTCACCAAAATTTTAAAACATTCTTTGTCTCTGGAGGAGAAGAATTGTGCATGTGGTCCTTCTCACCTTGAGGATATTACATTAGAACCATCCTCATCATTGCCTGTCTTTGCTTCAACAATGCCAGTGATTAAATGCACAGGAACATACAAGTTCTACATTCTGGATTATTTGGCTCCAGTAAATAATAGTTAGCATTTGCCAGCTATCACATACTGCCACTTATATACCCTTTTCTCAGCTGATTGCAATGATGACTAGAGCAGTAAGTAATATTTTGTCATATAAGGTACTGCATTCTTCTTCAGAAGAATTCATACCCATGAGAGAATGTAATAGGGATTTTGTTTTGCTAAATATGCATTTATGTGTTTTCCTTCTCTCTTGTGCATACACACAAATGCAGGCTGGTGAGCTATGTAACTTTAAATTCTTCTGAACTACTGGACTATATTATCAGTGATAGTAGTTATGAAAATCCAAGCCACATACATTGATCAATCATGTAAGTATTAATATTTGTTTCAGTGACATTTCAAATATTTTCTTCTCCTTCAGCAATCTTAACTCTCATGTCATCTGGTAGGAATTGTGATGAAAAGTAGATAGAAAGACATAATACAATAAGAGAAATACAATTTTGCACACCCTTTGTAGGTAAAAATTGTACAACAAACACATGTTATTTTCCTTATGCAGTGCCATATTCGCTATGCTAATTTTATGGAACAAATAGTCATAATCCACTTTGTATCATTACAAACGTATGATTCGTAAAGGAGCTGACGGACTTTAAATTTAAAATATAAGCCACACAAGCAGAGAGAAGCACATACCCCAAGAGCAAGCAAAACGGATTCCCCAGCAAAGGGGACATTTTTACACGGAAGTGGAGCTGTACTGGAAATACCAAGGATATTTCAAACAGTAAAGCATGAGTGATTGCTTAATTACACCATTAGTTCCTTAAAGCAGATTTCACAATATGCGCAGATACATACAGAGGGAGTGAGGTATTTATTGATTTTTGTTTTTAAGCTGACATCCAATTTTCAGTTGTTGGTGTTTTTTTTTTTCCTTTTCACACAAAAGGCCTACAGCAGTTTCAGCTGTACCTCCCCTTTCCAAGACTGGAAGAAATGCTGATGTTCCAGTTTTCATACTAGGGGGACTGGGGTATTGGATGTTTCAGATCAGATACTTGGTTTTCTCATTCTGTGAGTTTGAGAAATTTCAAATACTGGTTCCATTCTCATACACATAGCTCATGATTCTTCAGCAACATCTTATCCAACTACAAGACCAAGATCAAACGAATACATGAAGGTTTTTGCCACTCTCCAACTTGTCCTGGATTCACTCTGTGTTTTTATAACTGACTTCAGTATCAGAACATCCAGCTGCTAACTCATGTGAGAGCTACCATTTGTCAAACATGTTTTATGTTTCAAAACAAGGCTGCATTTTCTTTTGAGCAAAGCTATTTTACTACCTCTTTCAAATGTGCTACATTTGTTCTGCTTGCATTCGTTCTGTGGTCTTCTTTACCAAAGGGGTGCAGATAGGAACACAAGCAGGGAGACACGCAGGGTCTCCACAGAACTGTGGACAGCAGCTGAACTCTGGGCAAAAGAGCAGATCTGTGCCTTTGAACTCCATCTCCCAATGCCTGTAAGATGTTTTAAGATGGTGCAACCATCTTAAAACAGAGATGACATTTTAAAGGAGTACTAATCATGGCTGTACGATCTTACCTTTGTTCTTTGCTTTTAATTCTACAAGTTATGTATTTTACTGAATTAGCTAAGAAAGCATAAAGAAAAGGAGGATTATTTAATAATAATTTCTCACACAAACATATAGATAAGCCTACACACACACTTCAAAGCATCTTCATTTGTTCTTAAGTCTTTGTTTGACTTATGTGCACTTATACACAGAAAAAAATGTCAGTATGAGAAACGGCAAACTCTTCAAACATCAGCTCTTTGTATTAGTTCCAACACTGATGACAGCAGCTTCTCCCAGTCAGAGCCGGTGACCCGGCACCGCAATGGAAGCATGACCTGGATTCCATTGTGTTTTGTTCCCCATCAACAAAACTGTCAACTCAGCTCTAACGGCAAAAATCTTTATTATTATCGATGTATGAGAATGGGCAAAATATAAATTAATAAACAGAACCTAGGTAGATTTTGCCTACCAGAACTTTTGACTAATAATAACATGTAATTACAGATTAAACATAGTGGATTTGGAGGTTCAGGAGAGAAAGTAAGCATGGACCCCTAATGTATGTAATTTTTTCTTTTTTCTACAGGAACTTTTCATATTCTGTCCACTTTCCAAGAGCTCAACTTGCCAAACAGGTTGCATCAAACCTGGAGACCATGCTGCTGTTCAGCACAATGAAAAGTTACCAAGATAAGCACAGGCACTCTATAAACACTGTGAAATGAACTTCACCTCAAAAGTTTACAAATGGAACAAAAGGTTGGAAAAAAAGTAGATGCCCAATGGAAACAATGGCTGAGAACAGAATTTATGTCTGGCTGACTTTTGGACAATTGCTCTCTCTTCTGGACTATCACACCTCTCCAAACTCTAATGTGAAAAAGTAAACAGAAAAAGTACCCTTCACAATGAGACACGCAGACATAACAAGGTCAATGTTCTATAAATACTCAGCTTCAGAAGCAGAGCTGCAGGACCAGCTATAGGCAACTCCTGCTGATGTTTCTAATTGCTATAATATAGATTATGTGCCTTCTTCACAGCAGTAGTGTGTAAAAGCTCTTCTCCATTTCATCTGCTAAAGCTCAGCTAGCATGCCTGTTCCTGGGGCTCATTACTGTGTGCTACAGATGTTGCTAGATAACCTTGCAAAAAAAAAAAAAAAAAAAAAATTTATGTGGCTGAGGCCTGGTCTCATTTGTTTTGAATAGATGGAACTTGTGCACCTCTTTCAAGCTGTACCTCTCAGCGGGGTGTTCAGTACATCATCTTCCTGGAGTTTGGGGGCAGCTTGTTTCCTTAAGCTTTTCCTCCACAATTATTTGGTTTACAGGCACAGAAAAAATAACCTTTTGTTTCTGCCATTTGCCTACTTGTATCTCTGGTAGAGGTTGTGCAAGAGACATGACCAGTAGTATTTATCTTATGTCCAAGTAAGGAAAACATACCCAATGGATGCTCCTTTATAATTTTTAAATAAGTTACACAGTATTTGAACAGTCAGTGAGTACCCTAAAAACATTTATCGGCTAAGACTGTCACTTCCCACAGTCCTCTGGCTCCTTAAAGCTATTTTCTGGTCAATTATCCTAACTCTCACCTTCTGATGAGAAACTAATAAACCTCACAGGAAGACAATTCAGTTTTCATTTCCAGCGCATTATAAATTCTTGACATTTCTTAAAGTGAGGGTCAGGACTGAGGAAACTGTTGGAGATAAAACAGCATTACAGATGTCTGCCTTCTGTGCATCTGTGATACACATACCTTCATGCATAACAAATTTGTTCACTTCATAGGAATAGGGAAGGGAGGGAAGTAAATATTTCCAGCGATCAGGTTCATATCATGGCATGTTTTTTGCACTGAAAGATCAAGCTACGCTTTCCTTCCAGTTAACTTGCATTGCTGTCATTCAAAGGTCCCACAAAATAAAACCTGCCTCTTCGTCTGAATTCACATTAGACCCTCAATTGGAATGAAGTATCCTGATTCCATTTTGGAGGTGTGTTACAGATGTCACTTAGAGCACACACTGAGGACAACCACTGTTTATCATTCTGTTGAACTGGAATTTCATTGCCATTGTATTAATTCTGATCAGAGTTAAAAAGGCCATGTGGCATTCATAATCCACGGGTTCTGTTTCTCTGATTGCCCACTCTGAATATGTGGACTACTGCTATCAATGCTTACAGGAGGAGAGCTGAACTTGCACAAAAAAAAATTAATCTTACAAAAGACTGAAGTCATACACAGCTCTGTGAACAAGACTGGGTTCTTCCTTGGCCCAGAAAAATTCTCATTAGCTTTGCAAAACTGTATAAATATTGGAATATAAATTGGACCTCGACCCGCAAAACAACATAGGTTTGTTATTATGGTCACATCAACTTTTATTTTAAGACCAAAGGCTCAAAATTATAAAGAAATACATAAAAGTAGACTTCCCTTCCAGTCAGTTTTATAGGTAACAGAACATACTGAAATAGGTGATAAGAGAAATTCTTCCTTTGTGGAACTGCCCAAATGCCAGCATCACCACTGTATTTCAAATGATACTAAGATCAAGGCAATCCAGATATTTTTGATTAAGCCAAACCATTAGCAATACTTTTCCTAACCAGCTTTTCACAAATGGAAATTCTCCAGAAACGCTTTGAAATCAGACATCAAAGTCAGAAAAAAAAGAAGACATTTTAGAGTGGTAATAGGAAACATACAGAAAAACCTACAAAAACCTGTCATTCTATCTGTTGGTGCCACGTGTTTTACAGCACCGTGGATCAGCCAGTACAGCAGACCATGTCCTGTCTAGGCTTCAGAGAGTGGGGGACAGCTGGAGGATTTTACCTGTCAAAAGAAGGCTTCTCTCCACAGTCAAATGCATCCTGTAACTCCTTAACAAGATTAGCCTGCCCGGGCAGTCGAAAAAAGGCCTTCTTCCTTTAGCCCCCGTTGTCGGATAAAATCCACGCACTGTTCCACCAACATAGGAGCCAGGCGGTTCCCATATCGCTTTTCGTATCGGACAGTATCTTCCAGCTTCTGGCCAAAAATACCTGCATGAAAAAGAGAGATGTGACCTGGTTGAGGTTCATAAAAACATTTTGAGGAGCCCGTGTCTTCTATTACAACCCATGCAATTTACAGGTCATTTAAACGTATGGACAATTAACCTACTCCTTTCTTAAGAATAAAATGCTCAATTTCACTTTTGATACTCTCATGGAAATACAATGCCGACAGATTTTACAACAATGCTCAAAAACATTATTTAAAATAAAATACTGTAAATGATTTTTCAGACCGTAAGGACAGAAAACTTAAAAATAATACAAATAGGGTTTTCTGTCACAAAACTTTTCAAAAGCGATACACATCTCCATCTTCTTTGGTTCATGCCTAATTATCTATAAAAATATAAGTAGTTGCTGTATCAATTTCAATGGCATATAAACATTACCTTTACACATGGAGGGCAAAATATTTATAAATACAACTCAGGATTTTTTTCTTACTAAACCAAATTATTAATTAAGTTTTCCCACATAACCAAAGACCATTCCTATAATGTATTACCAAATGCATTATCACTGTCTGCTTTAGCAACAATAAATTTCATGTATGAAAAAAAGATCCTGACATGAAAGGTGAAATGCAGGAAACCTGCATTCGTACTTAACCTCAGAAAATCATGGAGTTTTTTTGACAGAATTAACTTCAACCCTGATCTGAGGATATCATTGCTACCACTGGAAAGACAGCTACTCTTTGTAACTTATTTTGCCTCTCCCTTTCAACCTGCAGAGCCAGCCATCGTAGACAGCATCACAATAACGTTCAGGCATGTCATCTGTGATGGAAGCTCTCTCAAGACCACCATTTGTTGAACAGTATTGGGGCTGAAGTGAGGCAATTCACTTTCTGTATACAGCAAGACAATGAATAGTTCTAAGGCAGTCATGATCAGAAACTAAAGACCAAATAACTATCTATGCTTAGAAGGCTCCTTTTCCAATTACATACACTATAAAGTGGGGAGCGGGGAGGGAAGAGCAGTAAGCCAAATTGTGCTCTTCACCGAGCACATAGTTCCTACTCATTTGAGAATAGTCAACAAGAAGAGAGTTGTTTTGGCTTCTTTTTCTAAAGAAAGCCCAAAGTTAAGCTAGTCAGCTTTGGCTTTTGGCCCAACAACATCATTCACCCATAAACTACAATTACATGAACAAGTAACCATAAGCTATGGTAGCATTCAGATTGAAGCATCCTTCAGGGTAACCTTCAACGTATACATTTTTCCTCCAACTAAAGAAAGGTAACTCACACCTCAGTTGCAGGGGGAAAAGTTGCCTTGCATATGCTCCAGGATGTTATGGCAAGTGGGTAGCAAGCTGTCCATTACACATACTGAAGGTCTGGGGGTTGTATTTAAGTGCAATTATTTTTACTGTAGCACATGGAATACCTGGAGAGAGTAACTGATATCCAGCCAAGACATCCAGAAAGTATTCTCAGATGCAGAGCAGCATATTTTGTGACTTCCATGGTACCCACACTTGTGGATGCCAAAACCAGCAGTAGGTAAGGGGGCTGAACATCACACAATCACTCTTTATTTGCTCACTTTTTTTCATGTTGTACAAACCCCCAAACCCAACAATTACAAATTAAAAAAGGAATTTTTGCAATTCCAGTGAGTCAAGCTTAGAAGAATACTGACTGATGTGGAATATTTCATGTCTGCAAAGTTCAAAGCCTCTTCATGCTGGCAGAGGAATCAAAGTATGTTTTTGTAATTCTTACATACCTTCCTAACCTCCTGCAAACTGCGTATGGGGATGGCAGGAGTATTAAATGAATTGGGGTTTCTTGTATTTGTCTGAGGTAAGGGTTGCTGTTGGTCAACACAGAGGAAATCATCAAGTCCCTCCATTTTCTAGACCCTCCTTCTGAAAGTAGCGGAATTAAGGAGGAAGGTCCACTGGAAGTCAGTTACGGAATCTGTGTGATTATGGCAGTTTGGGGATTTCAAAGTTGTTCTTGATATACAAGGCAGCTGCTGTTCAGTGCCCCCAAAATTGTCCGTTCTGCTGGCTACTGCTGGCTGAACAAGCCCCTGTTCCTCTGCCTTTCCTCAAAGGGCATGTGTTCTAGCTCTCAAGCATCTCGGTGGCCCTTTGCTCAACTCCCTTCAGTTTTATCTTCCCCCCCGCATTTTTTTTTTTTTTTTAGTGGACACAATATTTGGAATACTGTCTAAAAAATGCTGAGCAGAGGGGGTTAATCACTTCCTTCCCTGTGCTGGCCCTGCTCTGTCTGGCTTACTGTCCCTCAGGACACCCAGGTCCTTTCTGCAGAGGAGCTGCTTCCCTGGGGTTATTCCTTCTTAGGTGTAGGACTTGTCCGTCCTACTCCAGTTTGTCCTATGAACATACAGTCTGAGCTTCCCTTCAAGAGCCCATGAGAGCTCTTGGTTTTAAACACAAAAGTTTTTCTGTCTTTGCAAACAAGACTAATCAGTGTAAGATAGGATATTCCAATTACACAATGTACAATTACAACTCATGCCCACTGACAGTACAAATAGTACGAATAAGCTTTGTCCTATTGGCTATACTTTCTTGTCTCCATGCTAACATTCTTTCATCAGTAATGTGCATATTGCAGCTTACATTTGCAGAGGAAAGAGTAAGTTCTCAAACCTTCCATACTGCTTTGAAACTCCTATTAGTAATGACACTGCAGTCAAAACACATCACTTTCTATTAATACATTTTTTGGGATGCTGCCTTCTTCCCCCCCCCCCCCTTTCATTTTAGAATTGGCTCTCAAAGCATGTCTAATAGATAATTAATAAAATCAGAATAAGGGGGTTTTGTGCAGTGTGAGCAAAACCAATTCCTATATTATTAAAAATTGCTGATGCACAACACAAAATGTATTGAAAATACGTGGCAACCATAAAGCATTAAGATGTCTGTAACTAGTGTCAAACAGTATTTTTTAAGACAAGTAGAAAGTAATGAGTGATTCACATACAAAGGGTGACGTATTAAATGGATATGACAAACTTGGTTCTGTATTGTAGCAGCAAATCACAGGTACTGAATGAAGAAAACCTTAAAAAAGTGTATCTAAGGAAAAATAAAACCTGATATGATGGAAAGAGGTAACCAGTGTCGAGAAAAAAAAAAAAAAAAAAAAATCCAAATTGGAGCCTAAAATTTCCCGGTTCTGGTCCCTTAAGTGTAAACATTGAGTTGTTTCTACTATTGACTGCAATAAGGTACATTGTAAATTCAGGGGCTTTTATTGAGACACTTAAAATACATGTAGCTAGGAATGCCTGCAGGACAGACAGAATAACTACAGCAGTTGTCTCGGATTTGACAGATTGGATTCAGATCCTACACAACCCTCAGAACACAGTTGCATTGAGTCTGGCCACATATATATTTCACAGCCGGAGGGCTAGGCGTATGCCCCACCACACTCACATGTCAGATAAAGCCTCAGGGACTTGGCTCCCCATCTATATGAATGGTGATAATACCATATCTACCTCACAGGCATGAGGATCTCCACACAGCTTTGGGGAGCTCGTAGCTAGTGTGGCAATTCTGACAACCATGTAATAACCCAAAGACCTAAGTCTCATGGAAAATCACCATGTCCCACTTTGAAGTGCTTCTGAAGTCACTATTTACTACACTCTGCATTCTCCAATTTGTTTGGCTTTGGAATTCATCTCAGGCAGGCTTGGTTTGGTTTCAAAGTCTAGGCTGAACTTCTCTGAAGGATTTCCTTCACCTAACAAATGCAGAACACTGCACCAGGCAGCACTTGGCCATGAAAAGAATCAGTCATGATAAGCCTGCATAAATATTGACTCTAAGTCAGAGACTTGCTGATGTTTTATGGAAAAAGTACTCTGTTGCCAGGGGCAGAAGTGGCGGAAACATGACAACTCTACTTCCACATCATGTTGTCGTAACTTTTACCTTGTTCATAGTCTTTCTGGTGTCTGTTGGGTTATTCAGTGTTTTGGAATAAAAGCCACGATCATTACCCTGTAAGGTGCACCTTACATCACAACTACCAACTACAGAGATATTGCAGATTAATAGCTTATGAAGACTAAGACGTTGACTATTATGAAGCAAAGGCAATGCTGTGAAGAACTGTGGTTGCAAACATACAGTTACCTTAGTGGTTCACAGAGGCAGACAACAGTGATCAGCTATACCTGGTAACTACTAGCATCTCCTTTACAGAGAAGCAAAGAAAAGACAGTCCAAGTTAAGGAGACGACAACAAAACCACAGAGATAATTTCATATGCTGTTTTTTAGAAGTAAATTTCCACTACAGTAACTAAAGAACACCACCTCTGTGGAGAAGGAAATAAAAGAGCCCTCATAACTCATGTTGTAATACAAACCCAAATTCTCCTCCTAAATCTCAGTATTTCCAAAATCCAGAAATGCACAGATGCACCAGCGCTGACCTATGGTTTGGTTTATCCTTGGGATAGGGTGCCAGAGGTGAAACAAACAAACCAAACCAACATGAAACTTTGAGATTCCAAATGGCAGCAGCTTGCCTTCCCCACAGCTGGCAGAAGGCAGGGAAATGTACAGGATTCCAGTTCTGACCAGTCAGTAGATTTAATCAGCAGAACTGCTTTTTCAGAGAGGCCCATGTAGATCTTTAAAGCTATATCCAATTAAGCCAAGATCACGCATAACATCAAAGAGGAAAATCACATGCTAGTAAAGGGCATGCTGAAAGGTTATTCATTAACTAGAACATTCCCGTGGCAGAAGTTTTGTAAACACTTTGAGAAACGAGATTTCCAAGCCGAATAGATACCCATAAAGCTTATAAAAGACACTACAGTGCTTTATCCAAATTCTGCGTATGCTTACTCAAGAGTTGTGGAAACACTGTGGTATTTTCAATAGTACGTATTCACACTTAAGAGTATGTTTTTAAAATCTAAGAATGCTATTAGTCAATGATTTCCTTAGCCACTGCACACAGGCAGGGGTCACTTCTGAAGTCTATTGACTCCAAGCTTCTGATTCAGTAAGAAAAAAGGAGAAAGATCTAGGCAGCATTTCTGTGTCTATAAGGAACAGCTTGAAAAAGCCCACCTGCCGCTCTAGCTCTACCACACCACACGCACTTAGCGAGCCAGAAGGTTTCTGCCTTTTCCAAGCCACCCCTTAGCAATTCAGATGATAACATGTTTTCAGACAGCATAAAGCACAGAGGGCTGATGCTTTCAACAGAGGGCCCACACCTGTACATGTGTTCTCTCAATGTGCAGCAGAGGATCTCCGTCCTTCCAAAACAAGTTCTGAGTTTATGGGCTATACTCATCAGAAGGTCAGTTAAGGTCAAAGGAATTGATCTCAGCTTTGGATCTGGATGAGAATTTTAAGCAGCTCTCAATTCTACATCAGTAATTCCTTGACAGTGAAAATAACAGATCAGGTGAACAGCTTTCAACAGCAGGGCTGGGAACAAAGGTCCTGGAATAACACAAAGTGGCTGTCATGGCCACATAACACTTAATACGGAGTTTTAAATTATTATTTTTTATCAGCTTTCTACTCCGGTGTTCCCCAGCACTAAATGCTGTTTTGAGTTGATCAAAGGCAGGGAGTACTTTCTTCTTCTCTACAGAATTTTCTAATGTACAGGAAAGGAAAAATCCCACCAAAAATAGCAGTGGTAGAATTTTGTTCCTTCATGACTCATTTTCTTTCCTTCAAGCCTTCTCCTACCCCACAGCCAGTGTGATGCCACTAGTAGATAAGGTAAGATAAACCCCTGCCCTGGAGTTTAGCACAGCTGCACACCGGAGGTTACTGCTTAGAAAAAACAACTCTGAAATAAGAGCAGAACTAGCTACAGGCTGGAAAGGAATGGAGGCAATTTTAAAAACATCACTGGGAACTTATCACAGTCAATCACATCAGGGCCTGCACCATTTCTCTGGCCGTGGCCAATGCCACCTCCTCTGCTCACCCAAAATTACCATGCTATTCAACGTTCTCACTACTGCATGCCAGCAAAGTTACCCTCAGTTATTGCTTTCTCCACTTACCCTGCATGTGCTCTGAGAAGGTTCCTGTGATGGTACTTAAACAGAGAGCATCTTTTCTAAATTGGATTTTAAAGATGGTTGGCTCTGTCTCTGTTCAGATGCTGCCCTCTGAGCACTAACTCCTTCTACGACATGACCTCCAAACAGGTCTGACATTTAATTTTTTGGTGCCTATCACAATGCAGCTTTGATCTGGATTTCCAGGAAGGCTTCTATACCTTGTTTCACTGGTGAAAATAACAACATATCTCTGTCTAAACATACAACGTCATGATTCCCTTGCATGATTCCCATCATTCTTCCAATGACTAGCCAATGGTTTTACCTGCTAGTTTTATTTTCTGCGTTGTGTTGCACAGCTTAGAACTAACTAATCTGCTTTATGCAAGTATGGGCTAGGTTTGCAGAAGGCTAGTTTTGTATACCTAAGTATAAAAAAAAGGCAATCTGCAAACGAAGTTACAAGAATTTGGTATGCCAATTAATAAGACAAGTTTAGTTAGCCTAATTTGCCTGTGCAACCATAGTAAAGGCTTGTCTGAAAGTCCAGTTAATGTTCATCTTTCTGTTGATTTCAGTGGGACATGAACCTAGTTAAACATGCGCACCCAGCATTCTGCAGCTCTGATCTAGGGGCCTTGCGACAATGCTCTTGACAGAAAACATGTATAAGAAAGCAACTGAAACAAACAATATGTAGAGGAAAGCAAATTAGCAGCATGACCTCCATCGTTCTGTCCTCTGCCCCAAGTGCTGCAGCTTCTCATGGAGTTTTAGACATGAAGAGTTTCTGTGTCAGAACGTACAGGGAAGGAATCAACAGCTGAAGCTCTTCTTGGAGCGGCTAAGGCTGCACCCCAGGCACGAAGGCAGCTGTCTGCAAAATTATCAGTTAATCCTTTATTCAATTCTAAACATTTCTTAAATAGTTAACTGTATAAACGGGGCACAGACAGCTCTAATTCACACCAACAGCCTGAAGTGCACTAGGGTACTTCATATAGACACATCCACAGCCTCCTGGCCAGTCTCCAGAAGGACTTGAACCCCAGCAACCACAGGAAACACCGGCCTGGGTGAAGGGGGGTACAGAGGGCAGCTTTCAATGCTATCTCAGCTGCAGATGATAGCTGGTCTCTGCTGCAGTTCTGCGGCGAGTCCCTCACTGGTTGTGATCCCTCATTTCAAGGCATCACCCCTGACTGCCTGCACACACAACCCCCAAAAGCAATGACGCCACTACATCACTACTGAGTCTTGTGAGCAAAGAGCCGCATGGTCTTGCAAAAGGACAAATGGCAGCATGGAGGAACAGTTTAGGGAGGAGCAGGAGATGAAGATGGTTGTAGTTGTATAAACCCTGTGTAAGATCATTTCTCACGCTTCAGAGCAACATGACAGTTTAGCCCTTTCACTTGGATTTCTCTGTCCAGCATAGTTCTTAAGGCAGCACCAATATTCTCCTCTTCCCCCACACAAAGTTTTTGTCCTCGTCATAGAGGTAGTTTCCCCCAACCCATTCCAAGCACCATGGCACCTTATCATCACTTGTCATATCTCTCTCTCAGACATGTGTTTCCCTTCCAGTGCTTCCAGCTGACAGATTTGGAAAGCCAGCCTCCTCTTTGCCTTCCTCCCCCCAGTACTGCCATGCTCTGCTTCAACAGGAGTATGTGCAATGCAGAAGAAAACTGGCTTTAAACATCTCTATGCAGCAGGTGGAAAGGCAAATGCAGGCTGCAGGGCAGCAGGATGAAGTGGCACTGCAGCACTTGCAACAGGACAGTGCATTGTAGGGCTACACTTCAACCCATCAGAAATCTCTGAATCCAAGGACTTAAGTCTTCTACACAGATGTGCATTTATCATGGTGCTTTGCTCCCTCTCTTCTCCCCCCTCCTCCCACACAGACAAAATGCAAACCCAAACTCTTTTCCCTGATGTTCTGCCAAACAAATAGACAACTCGGAGCATCACAGGTCTGATTCCCCCACTGCTCTCACTGATTTTTGCTCCAAGGCTCTGCAATAATCTTGTTGCAAGCCACATCATTCAGGCAGCCTATTCATGGGCTATTATGTAGAGGAGACAGTATCAGCTGGCCAGCTACAAATAAATGAACAAAGAAGTAAATAAATCATTCGTGGAATGTTGGCACTGCATTGTTTAATGCCTTTTGTTTAGGTATTCTCATCTGCCCCTGCACACACAGCCCCCTGACTTCTCAGAAACCATGGCTTCGCTAGCAAAGCAGAATACAGCGACAGAACGGACCTACCTTTACGGAAACTAAAACACCGTTTAATTCTCCTATAAGTAGTTTTAGGAATGAAAGGAGCTGCTGCTAAGGCACCTGGGCTGCGGACTCCAGCATTTCTGTCTTCAGGCATCATCCAGGCCAGAGCCCCCACGTCCCTCCAAAGCTTTTCTTTACCAGCTGCATCCAGATGGAACACCACGACTGCTCATCATTACTGACTGCTGAAGAGTTTTTTTATAATAGTGTATTTTCCTCTGGAGCTAGGAGATTTGTGGTCTTCTAGATCTTGGGTAGGGCTTGAAGTGATTTTAATGTTCTCTTCCCCGATTCAATTTTGCTTTGGGGAACAATTTACTTCCATCTATTTCCTTTCGTTTCTTTTATTTCCTGCAGTGAGACAACTGTCTATTATGCAATGTCACAACAAAAGAGTTTCAGCAAAAAGATACATCTTCCATTCAAACAGAAGTGCCTGCACAGACGGAGGGGGAGAAAGACCTCTTCCTCCCAGCTGGAAGAGGGGGTTGAGTGGCAGAGACTCCAATTCCACAGGAAAAGGTCAGCGCTTCGCGGTGCGCAAGGGGAAAGAGAAGAACAATACCAAAAAGGCCACTGAAGAATCCTCTGGGATACGATACTCCTTGCTGGATCCCTTTATCTCTGCAGCCGAGAAGCAAAAACAACAGTCCCTTCGCCCGAAAGGCTCTCTGCCCATAACAGATTCCTTTCAAAAGACCTTTTATATGCCCAGCTCCCTGTCTGATGTTCTCATGGGCTTCTCGCTTGTTTTATTGCCTTCGAACTACCAGAAGCTCTCATGGGAGAGGCACGTCAGATGCGGCAGCCGCACATCTTTGCTGGCAGGATCCTGGGGAGCTGCTGAGGAATACGTGCCTCCACACGGGGATGCTCTGCTTGCTCGCTCCCTCCTGGTCCCACGCCTGGCAATGGCAGCCACGGCTGCTGCTGCTGCCTGCGCCAGCCCCTCGCATGCAGCAGGTGCAGGGAAACGACGTAGAGGAGGGAGCCGCCGCAACGCAGATTTGTCTGCTCCTCCGGGTGACTTTGAGTTGACTTCAGGCGGCGGCCGTGTGCGGCAGCTTGAAAAGCAAGCAGGCTGTTCCTGGCTCCCGCAGGAGGTGCCAGACCTTACACTACTACCCCTGCTAAAACGCTCATGCTCCTTCTTCTCGCCTTCTCCCTCCCCCACTTGCAAACTCTGCAATTAAAGCTCAGGCCTTTCCCTCCTGTAAAAAATTGCCTTTTTAATCTAATCAGGAAAGGAATTTCATGTGCAAACAGGCATTACATGCCCTGGCTCATTTACATTTCTTTTCCCTTTCAGAAGTTTTTCCACAGTCACCTTATTCTTTCGGTGCAAAACCCAAGCTGTTTCTGATCACCTTAGCAGATTCCCACCTGCCCCCCTCCCACCTTCTCTTTCTAGCACAGGTTAACAAATAACAATTTAATTATATGGTTAATCATTTACAGAGCTCCTTGCGCTGGTACCAGGAGTCCTTTCCCACTGCCAGACAAACTTTAAATATTAGGGGCTCACCAAGGCACAGATACATCTGTTGCACGTGTGCACACACACACAGCACTTGCTTACAATGCTTGTAAGAACCAGAAGATTGAAATATGTTACTCAAAGTGGCACTTGACTTGTATGACACCAGCCTATTGTGGTTTACCATCTAGTATTGAAATTTAGGAAGCTGATATAAAACTGGTGTATGATTAATTAGCTGTCTGAAGTAATTTTGTGTTGTAAGTAGTTACTTGTTATTGGCTACTCATCATCATGTGACTGCAACTTTTCTATATCTTGTTTATAGCTAATGATAAAAAGATTTTTAACTTCAGTGGCTACAACTCATAAAGGCAGGTTCTTAGACAACTTAAGCCAGAAGTGCCCTTCTTTACAAGGGTCAGACTGTAGCAACGTCCATGTAGCAAGGGATAATAAAAATATGAGTGTCTCCAGCTGTACATAATTACAGAACAGTTAATAGGGCTTATTAAGACTTGTTAAGATAGCTCAGACTATCAACTGAAGTAACAAGTAGTTAATAAATGGGGGACATGCTAGAAACAGTTCTTACTGGTGACATATCCCATGATACTGCTTTTGCCTTGTTATCATGGTCAAACCTTCCCTGTGAACATTAAACCCAAAATCATGTTCTATCTATTCTGATGTTTTCCAGGGAATTAACTGTTTGCTTCCCAATGCAAATAACCCTGAGTCAGTGTATTTGCTCAAGAAATGCAACAGGAAAACAAAAAAGAACATGCTTAGAAGTGTTTTAACTACAAATGAATCTATACAGTAATTTAAGGATTGCACCTGTCTCTTGTTTTATGCAAATCAGCATGTTAAGTCTTCAGTGAGGTGCTTCCCTCAGTAATTGGCATTAAACACTCCTACAACAATGGTGTCCTGAGAATTTTCATGGTGGCTCAAAGGATTCCCAGTAAACCAGAAATAGCTCTTGCCCTATAAAAGCAAATGAGGGGCTGGTGAAGAAAGCACAGGGTCAGGACTCAGGAGATTTGCTTTCTATTTGTAGCTCTGTGCACAGACTTGGGCTAGAAACAGAGTTTCACCTAATCTCAGCTCCCTGCCTGTAAAATGTAGACACTCCTCCACTTGCAGAAGAACTGCAAGGTTGCCTTTCCTCATTATTTGCCACAGAAAGATACTGCAGTGCTGGAAGCCAAGTGCAAAAACCACAGAGATACCCTTTGAAAAATCCAGTTCTGCTATGCCCCCAAATTTATTATTGCCACAGCAGCTTAGGCTGCTAATGGACTAGAGTAAGAGAACACTGAGGAGCTCAACACAAGGCCTGCTCTACAAAGAGAAAGTTGGGGATGGGTAACCCTCGTGCTCTATAAACAAGATTTCCCACCTTGCCTAATTGCAGAAGACTGTGCTCCTCACACCTCCCCTCTCCCAAACCAACTCAAATGCCTATAGAAAATCACGCCTTTTAAGACAAAACTTTCAATTTGTGGGGTTTCGGCTTTTGTTTTGTTTTTTAACCATCCTCCTATAAGACCTACATGCCCAGATCCAGGACTGTGCTAGCTTATTAATGTATAGGGCCAGATCCCAGTGAGATGACTGCTTAGCACCGTCTTTCCAGGGCACATTTCCCCAGGAGGAGCCAAAGAGAAGACAGTCATTTTTGAAGAGGTGCCAGGCAGGCCCAGCTGACCAAGTGCCTCAGTGCAGCCCACCAGCAAGGCCAAAGCATTCTCCTAAGAACTGTGTGACCTGAATAAAGCACAAAGGAAGATGGGTGGCTTACAAGAAAAGTTTTGTTTAAAATGGTAGTTTCCTTCAGTCCCTCCCATCCTCTCTCCTGTGGACTACCTGGCAGCTGAGAAAAAGACACTTGCAGTCAGCAAGCACAGTTTTTAGTGATGAAACAGCACAGACTATCCTGCGTGACTTACTTTTCCAGCAACCTGCAGACGAGACCAAAAAAGCATCTGATGCAATACGGGTGCTCCTTCACAGTGGAAAAATATTTCTGTCCCCAAACTTGGAGATTTGAGGAACAGACTGATTAACATACTGACATTTTGTGCAAGTATATCAATCTTACTTGTATTATAATAATACACACATTATCACCAGAATAATAATAGTGATGAAAATAGCGATAATAATTTGCAGCCCATTCAACATGAGAACGCATTTTAAAAAGACAAATAGACATCCGACAATAAATTTTGATCCACTACTACTGAAATTATTAGGTATACCAATCAAAAGAAAAATAATCTATCCTATACTGCAAGTGCTAATATTCTGAAGCTTATATTGGAGTGCACAGCTTTATAGAATACTATTACTGGTCTTAGCTGCCACTTGCAGGAGAGTAACTGACAGCTGCTTACAACAGTCATTTCTGAAACACATGGACAGTCTTTAAGCTGGTGACCAAAGAAATTACTCTGCTCCTCCCTGAGGGAAAGCTATTTTCATAGAAGACCAACCTTCTGTGAAAACTTCCCCTTGCCTTGGTAATGCACTATCATGTGCTATCCTCACTAAGGGAAGTGGTTCCAGACAGTTTAAAGCCTTTTAATTGAGCCTTCTGCATGGGAACATGCCTGATACCTGCATTGCAAGTGAAAACAAAGGGTTTACTCCCCTTTTTTTGAAAGATCTAGATCATTCTCCTCCTCTTCACTTCAAAACTCTGGCTGTGACTGAGAGACAACAGAAGAGCCTTTATGTGTCTTTGTGTATCTGAGAGCCTTGCATGTTCCCTCACTGACTCACCTCCTCCAAATGGTGCCCATATAACCCTGCGAATGGATTTCACCCAATCCTCCATGTCATTCTGCGTGCTCGCCATAAGAAGGTACGTCTCATGATTAGCTGTCATCCGCTCTCGGTCTCCTCCTGCAAGAGAAGATAATTGCACTTAGAAACCCTTTCGCTTTTTTCCTGCCCAGCCAAGTTCCTGCCAGAATGACTGCTGAAAGCAGTAATAGCGGCTCCATAGCAAGCAGACATGGATACTATGCAGTGCAGTGTTTATCATCAGACACGGCATGAAAAGAAGGTCCTGTAAGTACATTCCCCATCAGACAGCGAGAAGCTGTCATGCTTCCAAAAGGAAATGAGAGGATAAATGTCATCAGTAAACAAAAACAGCCCCATGCCGTTCCAAGAACCACAGGGGCCTGCACTAATCTGTAACTTGATAAATGTACTGGAAATTTTGCAGCAGTTATTGTACCATGACGGAGAGAATAAACACAGAGAGATAAGCGTGCTTTAAACACGTAGGGATGACTCCATTTTTATTTTCAGGAACGCAATGTGTCACATTCATGGCAATGACATTTGATATGCCCAAGTGTTGCTGCGAATCTCTAAGGAGAAGGCAGCCAACGCTAGCAGCTGACATAGTACAACCCACTGCCTTGGATAGGTCTGACAAGCATTAGATTAAGAGGGAACACACTGCCTTATTACGCTTTATTTAAAGGATGGGCCAACATGAAGAAGGTCAAAACCAGAACTTGGCTTGCCACAGCTCCAGGTTTTCACACTTGCAGTACTGCTTCACCTCCATCCTAACGGGTACTATGTTAGCGCAAGAGCACACGGGGATTCAAACCACCTTTCCAGCACTGCAGAAGGAGCAAACCCTTCCAGAAAGCTATTGCCAGACATTTTGAAGCCCTTTCACTGAGCCAAACACAATACACCTAGAAATGCTGTGAGTTCTGTGTTCATTTGTTTCCAGCTTCTTCCATCCCTATTTTTGATTCTAGTCATATCTGAAGTAAATACCTCTCTTCATTACAGGAGGAATACTGCTCCTGGGAGGTCTTCTGAAGAGCACCATGCTCAGTGTTGGGCATTGGAACAGCTAGGTTTCTAAAGAGAAATTTCTTAAGGGCTAGAAAATCCAACCACAACTTCCTACCACAACCCTTCTGAATGAACCTACTGGTATAGTCCACACGTTAGAGAATTAAGACACACAACTGTAAAAGGGACTTAACTGAAACTTGGCGAACACAAAAGCCAGATCTTCCCAGACACGGGCAGATTCTACTGAAGACTTGTTCTTACAGTTTACATCATCACAAAACTTAAATTTGAACTTGGAGGTAAAGAGAGACTCTGGTTTTCTACAGTCAAAATACAGCCATTCATATAGTATATGTTCCCCAAAAAGGCATCCAAAGTAGTAATGCAACAACCGGAAATACAATACATTTTACAGACCATACCACAGTTTAAAAGTCTGAAGAACACTACTTTTTTCCTAAGACATAGTTAAAAAGTAGGGATGAACCTATTTTAAGTGCCAACGCTAGAGAAACGTCAGCATGAGCTAAACTGCATTGTATTTTTTTGGAATCTTTTCAGTGACTAGTGTCAGAATTGGTACAAAACATGGGTCTTACTTCTATAGTATGTTCCATCATATTTACCTTTCAAGAAGGAGAGGATGAGGGTATGGGGAGCGGGAAGCATTAGCATCCCAAATGGTAGCACTCCACATCAACCCTGCCCAGAAGACAGCACATAGTCAGGCCCTGGAAATTTACTCCCCATCTCTACCTTTTACATAACCGTCTTGACCAGAACAAGGACACATCTCTCTCATTCAAGCATGAAGAGTAGACATGATACTGTCTACTTAAACTGGCATATTTTACATATCATCTAGAGTTCTCAGCCTGAAAAGACCCAAAAATAAAGATACAAACAGAAAGCCTCAAAATATTGTCACAGCTATTAAATATAATAGTAATAAATATAGCATAGAGAAAAAACATGCACAGTTGTGCCCTTTTTGTGGCTGATAAAAACTGAAAAAAATTATTTATACTATCATATTGTACTGTAGCTTTTTTTTTTTTTTTAAATGGACCAGGACCCTGTAAGGTGCCATCCAAAGAGAACAAAAAGATGCATTCACACAACATACATATCAGATCCAGGAATAAAACAAGAGATGACCTCATTTTCTTACTAAAGAGACAACAAAAAAGATGACAACCATAGCCAAGTGATGGTCCTCCTCTCAGGTGTCTGCCAGATTGCTCCATATTCTTTTAATAGTCTGCATATTTAAATTCACCGGATTACATGAGATTTACTCACTTATCATGTTATGACAAATTGGAGGGTGTTCTCCAGATAAACTGGATTAATCCCGGAAGTGTAGATAGTTCATTTACAGTGTGGATTCCAGAGCAGTACTCTAAATAACTAACTCAGGTAAACATCAGGTAAACATCAGCTAATACACAATTAATCCATGTTTAATTTTGCAGAGAAGGAAAACATAATGTTTGGTTACATTATCTTTTGGTATGAAAAAGTGAAGCTTTCCTAACAAATGAAGCTTCACCATTTTATAGCAATTCTGGATCTGTCTGTTTTGTAACTGAATTCCTTCCTTTCACACAACAATATCAGATCTTGTAGGGTTCTTCTACTTGTGCATTAATTTAGTATTTTTCAAGAACTGAGGCCTCACTAAAAGGTTTTTGGGGATACAATGGCACATGTTGGATTTGTGTTTTACTGCAAATGTTAATTTTTAGTGGGACTATATTTTAAATACAGAATTAACAAGATCAGGGGGACAGACAAGAAGAAATGATGCAAGACCATGATTCAGGGAAGAGCCATCTCAGATAAGTAATAGCAGATGAACAGAAATAGAATTAGAAGGACCTTTCTGAATCATCAATAGGTCCACAGGACACTTCTGAAAGATGCTGTTTAGAATCTCCACTTTTTTCCTTCCTTATAATATTGTTATGATTATAATGAATCATAGAATCGTTTAGGTTGGAAAAGACTTTTAAGATCATCCAGTCCAACCATTAACCTACACTACCAAGTCCACACTAAACCAATCAAGGGTAGACTAGACTAAACCATGTCCCCAAGTGCCACATCTACCCGTTTTTTTAACACCTCCAGGGATGGTGACTCCACTACCTCTCTGGGCAGCCTCTTCCAATACTTGACTACCCTTTCCGGGAAGAAATTTTTCCTAACATCCAATCTAAACCTCCCCCCAGCACAGCTTGAGCCCATTTCCTCTCATCCTATCGCTAACTACTTGGGAGAAGAGACCAACACCCACCTCACTACAACCTCCTTTCAGGTAGTTGTAGAGAGCAATAAGGTCTCCCCTCAGCCTCCTCCTCTCTAGGCTAAACAATCCCAGTTCCCTCAGCCGCTCCTCATAAGACCTCTGCTCTAGACCCTTCACCAGCTTTGCTGCCCTTCTCTGCACATGCTCCAGCAACTCAATGTCCTTCTTGTACTGAGGGGCCCAAAACTGGACACAGTATTCCAGGTGCAGTGGAATATCACCAGCGCCGAGTACAGGGGGACAATCACCTCCCTGCTCCTGCTGGCCACACTATTCCTGATAGAAGCCAGGATGCTCTTGGCCTTCTTGGCCACCTGGGCACACTGCTGCCTCATGTTCAGGCGGCTGTTGACCAACACCCCCAGGTCCTTTTCGGCCAGGCAGCTTTCCAGCCACTCTTCCCCAAGCCTGTAGCATTGCATGGGGTTGTTGTGACCCAAGTGCAGGACCCGGCACTTGGCCTTGTTAAACCCCATACAGTTGGGCTCGGCCCATCGGTCCAGCCTGTCCAGGTCCCTCTGCAGGGCCATCCTACCCTCCAGCAGATCGACACTCCCACCCAACTTGGTGTCATCTGCAAACCTACTGAGGGTGCACTCAATCCCCTCATCCAGATCATCGATAAAGATATTAAACAAGGCTGGCCCCAAAACTGAGCCCTGGGGAACACCGCTCGTGACCACCTGCCAACTGGACTTAACTCCATTCACCAGAGCTCTCTGGGCTTGGCCACCCAACCAGGTTTTTACCCAGCGAAGACTACGCCCATCCAAGCCATGAGCTGCCAGCTTCCCAAGGAGAATGCTGTGGGAGATGGTGTCAAAGTCCAGGTAAATGACATCCACAGCCTTTCCCTCATCCACTAGGTGGGTCACCAGGTCATAAAAGGAGATCAGGTTGGTCAAGCAGGACCTGCCTTTCATGAACCCATGCTGGCTGGGCCTGATCCCCTGGTTGACCTGCACTTGCCTGTTGAGTTCACTCAATATGCACCGCTCCATAATCTTTCCCAGCACCGAGGTCAGGCTGACAGGCCTGTAGTTCCCTGGGTCCTCCTTCCAGCCCTTCTTGTAGATGGGCGTCACATTAGCAAGCCTCCCCTGTTAACCAGGACTGCTCACAGATGATGGAAAGTGGCTTGGAAAGCTCCTCTGCCAGCTCCCTCAAAACTCTCGGGTGGATCCCATCTGGCCCCATAGACTTGTGAGCATCCAGGTGGTGTAGCAGGTCATTAACTGCGTCCTCCTGGACTATGAGGGCTCCATTCTGGTCCCCATCCCTGTCTTGCAGCTCAGGGGCCCGAGTACCCTGGGGATGACTGGTCTGGCTGTTAAACACAGAGGCAAAGAAGGCATTAAGTACCTCAGCCTTTTCCTTGTCCTTGGTCACAATGTTCTCCACCACATCCAGCAAGGGATGGAGATCCTCCTTGGCTCTCCTTTTATTGCTGATGTACTTATAAAAGCATTTTTTATTATCTTTTACAGCACTGGCCAGATTAACTTCTTGCTGGGCTTTTGCTTTTCTAATTTCCTCCCTGCGTGACCTAACAAGATCCCTGTACTCCTCCTGAGTTGCCCGCCCCTTCTTCCAAAGGTAGTAGACTCTCCTTTTTTCCCCCGAGTCCCCGCAAAAGCTCCCTATTCAGCCAGGCCGGTCATCTTCCCCACTGGTTGGTCTTAGGGCACATGGGGACAGCCCGCTCCTGCGCCTTAAGACTTCCTTCTTGAAGAAGGCCCAGCCTTCCTGGACCCCATGAGTAGATCACAATCTCCAAAAAATCCGACATCTATTCATACTATAGATACCAGCATTAAGTACGTCAACTTGAAAATGGTGCTCAGCATGAAGTCCATTATAGATGTGAATGCATCCTTATTTCTTTCCTGTGGGTGCACAAATACCTCCAGATTATGCCTTCTTAAATTTCCTTTCCTGCATTTGCAGCCCAAGTATGCAAAATGCCTAATCCCGTGTGTTGCTTGTGAATAGCCAGTTCAAGGGACTGGAATATGAACTCCACTTTTTTTTCATCTTTTCCCCTTGTTACTTTGCAGGTGTCGCAGGACGTGAAAGGAGCAGAACCCAGTCCAACTGACCAAAGAAGCTGACCCTAGTGTATTCAAGATGAAAACCTGCTGTTTACAACTGATGTGTATATTCTGTTTCTTCCAGCCTCTGATAACCTCCAAAAGTAATCGGATCTATACTTTTTCTCAAAACTACAATGTAATATCACATCTTTTTACTCCTGCAGCCCTAACCGACCCATAATCTCTTTTAATTTCTTGGCAGTATTAGAAATTAATTCTTATTTATTGAAGAAATCTATCCATAACATCCATTTGAATCAGAAACAGTGAAACAGCACAATACCATGATGAAATCTTCCACTTTGAACAGGTCAGAGTTCTCCTCCTGCCCCCTTTGGCACTAGCAATGTCTTCCAGGCTCCCAAGCGCTCCCTCCTGCCTCCTTCGGGGCTCAGTAACCAGTAAATACAGCCTGTGCGCACTCAGCCCCATGCCGCCTGCAGCTTTGTGCACCGAGCCAGCGCCGCTTTGATACAAGCAAGGCGAGGTATTTTAAGAACTCTTGCCAGCAACCGGAAAAAACCAATTAAAATACGGAGAGGCCAATCCCTGCAGGGATCCACTCCGCAGGGGAAAACGGGAACAGCCTGCGCTTGCTCACGCAGCACCACACCACACACTCGGAAATGCACGAAGAGGCGGTGACTGAATTGAAGGGTGATTGTTTCCTGAAATACCAAACTCAACAGCTCTCCTGCTTTTTGTCGTCCATCAATTAAATGTGAACGTACAGTCAGTTTGCATTCAGCTGCTGGGGGGGGAGAGGGGCGTTGTGCAAGGTGTTTTTTCTTTGTAGTCCTTTCTTGTCTAACCCAATGCTTTTCTCTTACCTGAACGTACCCAGGCTGAACTCCGAATGAAATATTTGCATGTCCTTTTAAAAGCATCTTGTATTTCTTGGAAACAGTAGTTCCAGCATTCTTGAGAATGGAATGCAAAGGGATTAAATTCATACCAACTGTTTAAAAGAGAATTTTCTTCCAGGAGGAACATCAAAACCAAGGATTAATCTGATTTTTCTGAGCTGAGAATGTCATGGCCAACCTCAAAAGAATATTCACATTCCAACAAAAAAAAAATTGGGGGCCAATTTCAAAGTGAAACAGTTCCCTACTCCCTTGTGCATTTCTCTTAGCCACAGTTTCTGAAACCCTTGCTCTCAGCTTGGGAACTGAAAGATCATGAAAGGCAGACTGGCATTACAACAGAATCCACCGGGTTTTCTTTAGAAACATCCTTCTGCTTAGATGCTTCACATTTGTTTCCTAAATTTTTAATTTCTCTGGAAACTGCTAAATAGTAGAATTTTAGCCTTCTAATGTTTCAGATGAATACACAAAATACACCTCCATATTCAAACAGGAACTCCTGGCTACTCATCACCTCACCAAAAAAAAAAAAAAAAAAAAACCCCACCCAAAACAAAAACAAACACCCAAAACCAAGCCATATAGTTACAAAAAGATTTAGGAGCTAATATTCAGACATTAATTTCTGAAAATCTTGCCTGAGGAGTCCTTTGTTTTCTTTCTACTACCCACTGTTTTCACTTTATTTTCTTAATATTTTTAGCTTGTCTTTCAAATAGTTCTCACAGCTGTATGGTCGGGACTTCTCTTCAAGCTACCATCAAGCTTCCATCACCACGTTTCTGCATACGTGCACTGAACAACACTACCCACTTCTCCCACACATCCCTGTATCACCCAAAGCCTCATAGTTGTACCAGCCTTTAAGGTGGAAGAGCTGATCTTTGTACAAGTCATATTCCATACAAATTGTTTGCAACTCAGAAATGCACTCATCTGTGTTTTGCATAAGTCTTCCAAGTGTAGCCTGATGTAGAAGTTAAGTGCCATCCCCGCGTGCAATGAAGCAGGCATGCTCTTCTCCGTTCTGATATATGATAAGACTATGTAATTTATAGTTCCTGATCAGGACTCCAATTAGTATTTCTTCACAAGCAAAACACCAATAATTATGACAGAATTCATAACTCTTCCACTACGTGTTCTTAAATTTTACCCTATGCTACAAATGAACTGCACATTAAGTGACATATTTAATTTATTTCTCTGGAAAAAAACCCTGCATTTCCTTCATCAACTTACATTTTACAGCATTTATATTCAGACTTTTTAATCCTAAACAGAAATAATCTCTAGAAGTTGTGGAGGATATCTGAATATCAGAGACCAATATGAACAACCTTATTCTCCTTTTTTTTCCCTAATGAAACTCCTTGTTTAAGAACAAAACTGAAATTATGATTACCCAACCTTGATACTAACTCAACACTAACCACTGCTACTTGAAGCATAGAAGTTGGACTTGACACACTGATGAGCTACTAAAAGACAGTTCAAATCCATATATGTCTGTCTTCCACATACTGACACTGGCAACTACACGATCCATCTATCCTCAAGTGAGTCAAGAAACTCTATCATAGTTGTTAAAACTTATAATCTCGCCCAACTTTAATGTAACATAAGAACTCTTCTGCTGGCCACTGCCTGTGCTCATGAATCCTGCGCATCCTGAGTCTGGATGAAAACCACGCGTAAGTGTCTTTCAAGGATGACTCAGGTTCCTGCACTGAGGTGATATGGGACAATTTGCCCTTCAAACTGCCCTCAAACTGTTAGACCAGTTTGATCACTAAAATGTTTTATATTCTTTCCAGCTGGGCCAGTGGAAAAACCTAACTGCAAAAAGCTTAGTCAGAACACAGGTTGAAATTTGCAAAGCAAAAATTAATCTCTTAACGATCATGCAAAAACTCATGTCAAAAAGAACAACCCACACTGTATGATTATCAGACAGAAATACTCCATATTTACAGGAGCTTCAGCATTACTTCTGAAGTGACTGTTACAGAATATATGCTGTATCTTCTCATCAGAATAGACCTGCTCCATGGAAACTACACAGAACGTTGTTGTATTTTCCGACAATACTCAGCTTACTTACATCTTTCATGGCACAGCTTGTCTGAAACGTATCTGTACCATGAAGGAGGAAAGATGTCCATGAACTGAAGATGGGATGCTGGACTTTGTGAAGCTGAAAATCAACCAGGGAGGCTAAGACCAAGGTGGGGGAGAAGAGCTTGAACTTGGAGTATAAAAGAGAGCACCCTGGAAAGGTCTCTATTTAAGACACTATCAGAGCCATCAGTGATGGAAACCCCAAGAGCCAAGGGAAATAGAAAACTAGCATTAACGTAGGCTGCACTGAGGAAGTTATAGGCTCCTTACATGCTAAACAATCAAATCCTAAAATGCCCAATTGTTTTGTCTTGTACTGAACTCCCCAGATACAAAATTGACGTACAACCTGTCACCTTTTAGCATTTCATTCAGATCCACGAAAAACTGTCCAGCTTAAAATCAAGAGATTTAGCAGTCATGTATCTTAGCTTATTTTTTGATGATTCCTGAGACTTTAGGATCTGTGTTTTGAAGACCTTCATGATAAGTTTCTGCAGTTTTATTTCTAGAAAAAACGCTTAAGCTATTAAATAACATATTGTCACTACTGTAGCATTTCTTAGTATCCCATCATAAGAGATGGTGAAAAAGAAGCTGAAATATTTCACTTACATATGGAAATAAAAAACAATTGAATCATACCAATAATTGAAACAAGGAACTTCTCACTGGCCCCATTATGTAACATATGGCAAGCCAGATTCCAAAGATCATAAAAGTATTAAGAGGAAACTCCTATGTACTTTAAAAATCTTAGGTGAAATAATATGTTGGCTGGTTTTCCACAGATGTTTAGACAGATAAATCCATCTAGATGGCTGGGTGTTACATGAATGGCTACCATTAGAATTTAACTCCTAAGCATTTTCAAAAGATGTTCCATAAAACTTGAAAAATACCCTCTGTTGTTCTGTTAAAACCACAGCAGGTAGCAGACCCAGTTCATTATTTTGAGTTCCACTACATAGTTGCATTACCTCTAAAGCCTTGATGACAGGTAATAGACTGGGTTGAGGAGATACACAAATCACAATTTCAATTCTTTTACCCAGGACTGGCCTGTTATATCCTCTGTTCTTGTTTGGCTCAATGCTGCTCTGCCTTCTGAAAGGAGACAGAGATGGCCGGAAAATATGCTTATATCACCTATGTGTTTTAAATGACTAATACCACCACCACTGAGAAAACTCAGCTTTGAAATACAGAGTTATCAAACTTGCCAGTGTTTTACTACCAAACTGCATCAGATGCACTAATTAATTTCTCTCTTCACAAAGAACTAACATATTTTCCTAAAGAGGGGAATCAACTAACTGCAAACAAGTCAATAATGAAGATACTGCTTTTTAAATACTTCAGTACAAATATCATTCTCTGCTGCTAGTATCCAAGCCTATCTTTTGCATTAATAATCTTGAACAGCAGTTTTCTGCACTAAGGGTGTATTGGTTTTTTGGGCACATCAGCTTTTCAACGTAAAGGCTGCAGCCTAATTGAAGTGCTAAATGGCAAAAGACTGCTAACACAAGTACATTCCCTGGTGGGCATTGTGCTCTTATCATAATCTCCCCACTTGCAGAATGCCTGGAAGACAGCAGGGCTTTTTCATAGAAAGAGCTGTTTTCATGAAGCTGTGCACCAGCTGCTGCTGGATACCTGAAATCAGGCTCAGGAAATGTATTCATCATGTGTAACACAATGAATACTCTGTACAGGTAGCTTTCTTCTATGCTGCAGGGCTACAACTGAAGCACATCTGTCTATAAGAGTAACTTTAGTGGCTTGCACAATGAAAGCATAAAATCAGTGTCATATTTAAGCATTCTGTGTGTTACACAGCTACCAGGTCTTTCTCCTAACATAATAATTACTGCTTAAATACCTGAGCAAAAAACTGTGATGCTTGCTCATCAGCAGTTATAATTGTGTTAGAAAGATGTCATTAATGAGGAAGAGAGATGTGAATTCAAATCATCCCTTGTACAATATAATAGCTCTGATTTTTTTTTTTTTTTTTCCAGAGTACTTAATCTTTTCAGGCATGTCTCATTCTTCCTCTCCTCTACTTTTGCTGCCCTTCCTTTATTCCTAGTTTGAACTTCCGCTATGCTTCAAACAGATTTCGGTTATCTACCCAATCCTCAGACACAGATCCCAAGTGGTACCTATTTAATTTTAGAGTCTGTTCCTCCTACCATTCTCTGTTACTAAGATGCTGGTGCCAGCACAGTTAACTTTTGTATCTCGCCCTTCCTCAGTGCCATTCCCACTTGAAAAAAAAAAAAAAAATCTCATCTCTCTTCTTGCTCAAGGCACACCGCCCAGAACATTTTGTTTACAGGTTGCATTAAAAGGCCATCAAGCTGTGTGGGCCCCATCACAGCTCTCCACCAGCCCCTGAGCAGCAGCACACATCACTGCCTTCCCAGTTAATCAGTACCATGCAGAAGTCAGAAGCATGCTTCTTTTGCACTGCTGTTGATAGTTTTCAGCTTTCCAGAATTTTTCAATGTTGTCAGCGTCGTTGGGATATAAAATGTGGTCTGAACTGTCATGTTTGCTGTTCTATTGTTGCGACTTTCAGCTGTTTTCAGAGTTGAGTTGCTGGTAACATTTTCTGCATCCATTAATGATTCCACTTTCTTATTTATGTTTAAGTTCTGTGAAACCACACAACAACAACAAAATATTTTCCTACATTTTTTTTCAGCCATACTGAGATGAAATCACATTCTTCTGCCTGTATAGCAAAGACTGGTGATGAACTCAGAGAAGCAGATGCAGGGGGGGGGGGGGAGGGGGGGTGTCAGATTTACAGTATGCAAGTTATACCTTTACAGAAAAGAAACTGCTTCAGTGCAGTTGACTGCAAATATCCTAAATATCCTAAATACACACTCTGGCATTAACATGAAACTTAGCAAACATTCTGACAAAGCATGTATTACAATTTTACCTGGTCTTAACAGACTATTACACTTAGTGCAGGGAAGCAGAGAAAGAATGTGGTGGATCCACAAAAGACACACTCAGTATCACTTCTCAAGAAGGCTTCTCACTCATTGCCTCTTGCAATGGAATCTCACATGGGCTTTTTTGGTAGGAAGATGTGGAAAATATAAATAAACAAAAAAACAGAGATTGGCCGTAAGAAATCCACTCCTCTATGTCCTTCATTACTACTAGGATTTGACACATATACAATATTTTATATTGTTACAGAAAAAAACATTGCAGGCCACACTCATCTATGTACATGTACAGTGCCACCACAGTGCCCTGTTTTCAAAACTTCAGCCATAAAGAGCTTTCCTCTGAAATTATGAGTCCAAGTAAAAATAAAGCAGAGAGTCTTGCCTAATGCCATAAACTATTAAAAACATACTGCGGCTTTTTTAGTTAAAACTTGTACACACAGAAGGTAGAAAATCAAGTTGTCAAGGCCTTTGACAAAGAAAGTAGACTAAGCCCATCTTTGTGGGTTTTCTTCCCCCATTCTTCTGACATTGGTCAAGAGTTTACTGGGGACAGAGACAAGCAAGATTCGCTTTCTGAACTATAGCTTAGATTCTTACAGACAGAACTCACTTGTGACCTCCCAGAAGAAACAACATAGAGAGAAGAACATGGGTTTTTCAATGACCTGTGATGCTCAAATGTTTTACTGATTTATTTCTACTACCTTCACATAGAATCATAGAATTGTTTAGGTTGGAAAAGACCTTTAAGATCATCCAGTCCAACCATCAACCTGACACTACCAAGTCCACCACTAAACCAGTTAAGGGTAGAGTAGCAATTTAATGTTTCCTGGCTTGGTGGCTGGATTATTTACAATGAAAGCAAAAATTAGGAATCATTAAGATTGGAAAGGACCTCTAAGATCATCAGTCCAACCATCAACCCAACACCACCATGCCCACTAAACCATATCCCAAAGTGCCACATCTACCCATTTTTTGAACACTTCCAGGGATGGTGACTCCACCACCTCTCTGGGCAGCCTCTTCCAATGCTTGACTACCCTTTCCGGGAAGGAATTTCTCCTAATATCCAATCTAACCTCCCCTGGCGCAGCTTGAGCCCATTTCCTCTCATCCTGTCGCTAACTACATGGGAGAAGAGACCAACACCCACCTCACTACAGCCTCCTTTCAGGTAGTTGTAGAGAGCAATAAGGTCTCCCCTCAGCCTCCTCTTCTCTAGGCTAAACAATCCTAGTTCCCTCAGCCGCTCCTCATAAGGCCTGTGCTCCAGACCCTTCACCAGCTTTGTTGCCCTTCCCTGGACACACTCCAGCAACTCAATGTCCTTCTTGTACTGAGGGGCCCAAAACTGGACACAGTATTCCAGGTGCGGCCTCACCAGCGCCAAGTACAGGGGGACAATCACCTCCCTGCTCCTGCTGGTCCCACTATTCCTGATACAAGCCAGAATACTGTTGGCCTTCTTGGCCACCTGGGCACACTGCTGCCTCATGTTCAGACGGCTGTCAACCAACACCCCCAGGTCCTTTTCGGCCAGGCAGCTTTCCAGCCACTCTTCCCCAAGCCTGTAGCATTGCATGGGGTTGTTGTGACCCAAGTGCAGGACCCGGCACTTGGCCTTGTTAAACCCCATACAGTTGGCCTCTGCCCATCAGTCCAGCCTGTCCAGGTCCCTCTGCAGGGCCATCCTACCCTCCAGCAGATCAACACTCCCACCCAGTTTGGTGTCATCTGCAAACTTACTGAGGGCGCACTCATCTAGGTCATCGATAAAGATGTTTAACAAGACAGGCCCCAAAACAGAGCCCTGGAGAACACCGCTCGTGGCTGGCCACCAACTGGACTTAACTCCATTCACCACAACTCTCTGGGCTCGGCCATCCAGCCAGTTTTTTACCCAGCAAAGAGTACACCCATCCAAGCCATGAGACGACATCATGACATCAGGCTATGTCGTTTCTACATCTGAATTGCAATAACCAAGAGAGGAGTGGATTGCTGCAGCCAGGTCTCAGCTCTGTGGCACAGCATTTTACCCAGTCACTGACCACACATGGTTGTATTTGATACTATGTCTATATAGTAGGTTATTTTAAGGAGGAATGCAGAAGACCTCCAGGCAAACAGACATTATTCAATCAGATGTCAAATGTCCTCAGCACTGAGGAATTCCACCAAGAAGATCTATTGTCTTTAATAGGAAGGCTTCACTACGGCAACTGAAACCTTTTTCAAATACTGCTATATGTATTCATTAGAAATGGGGGGAGGCAGAACTACAGAAATGGCTCCACATTTAACTGCTTCATCTGCCCACTGGTTGTCATCTGATTGTTGGAATATTGCTGTAGTGTCTACAGACAATTTCTCAAATTTAACACTTCTTGCTCCCTGAAATTACTATTTTACTTGCTCCTTCCAGTAACAGTTAAAATATGTGGGAAAATATTGCTTGTCACATGACTTGCAAAGAGGGAATCAATACATTTATGCTGTTGGAAAGGAGTATGAGGATCACATAATGTCAAACATTAGTGGTGGTGCACGACAGTGTATGACTTCACTGTTACCTGTTGTAACTGATTTATTCTAAGAGAAAAGCATAAATACAAATTATCACAGCAAACTTACTTTCTCTGTCCTACGTGACACACCTTAAATTATTGCATTGCTGTCATTTGACATTAAGAACCTCCTCTGAAGTGTCTCAAGTTGGACACCCAAAATGACCATCATATTACTTGAAATTTGGCTGATCTCTAAGTTTATTTTAGAGAAAGTCTCTGCAAACATATACTCATCTCTACTTCTAAGGAGAGAGGGAAAAAAGCCCCATGCATTTGCTGGTCTAGACATAGTCAACAATGTAGAAAGGTGCTTTAGGAGAAGTTGACTGCAAGGACTCTGTTTTGGCAAAAAGCAAGACTCTGGAGCTGTTTGCTGCTGGAGAGATGGCTGCCCTGTGCTACCAAATGCTTCCTTTGCTTTTCAGCCTCACATCATGAAGTGCACTGAAGTGCAAAGACTCAACTTGAAATGAATTATTTTGAAAGGTCAGTTCCACAGCACATATTTGTATAGCATTTGACCTAGCAGAAAATTAAAACTTCTGATGATTGTAAGTAAGGAAGGATCAATACCTGAATGGAAGCCCTCAAGTGTAAATTTACACATTGGGACTGGGAGGACTTACCTATACACACTGGCACATGAACTTTAGGCTGCAAAGTCAGCATGCCAAGATACCAGACCTATGTTGTCCTCAGAGTCTAACAAGAACAACATTCAAAACACATGCTCAATTCAGCTCTCAACATCTACTCATTAATCTCTCTGTTCCTCATGAATATGGAATATCCTGAGCCTTCAGCAGGCACAAATCGAGATGCTCTTTTATCAGTCTAACCATGCTCTTGTGTGCACAACATGAGGGGGGGGAAACTAACTCAGTACAAAACCAAAGTTGAACAGCTAAATTTTTGTGATATTTCTTTAGAAAGAGGCCAGACAAATAGAGCTTTGATCAGGACATAACCATCCTGTATCCTGGGACAGTGAACTGTGGCTAAGCCATAACTTGAGCCAGTCTTTGAAATTCTCATACAGTGGCCTCTGGCCATTGCTGCATACAGACAAGCAGGCAATGCTGCTGTTTATTAATTCACAGGTAACAAAACTGATCTGCTAAACACAGGAAATGTATCTCTTCTACTTTTACAGACAATCATTTTGTAAACAGAAAAGATACTGTGTTTCCAACAGCTTCCAAGAAAAGCAGTTTCCCTTCTCCAGCAGGAACTGACCATACTCTCCCAACTTCTGGACATGGTGCTTTCCAGCCTGCACTGAATTATGCCTGAACATAGAAATACTTCATTTCCCCAGAAAGCAACCAGTTATTTCAGCTCATATCTGACTTCAAGATTGATCACAGATAAAAATAATAGCTCTTTGGCATGGATACAAAACTGAAAGGATGCAAATATCCTAACTGAGCAAGTATATATTATGCATACACATCATTTCATCATAACATCACTTGTTTAATAATACAAAGTTATGTTTTAGCAGTTTGGAAAATAAATCAACAATAAGTTATTCAATAAATAATAAAATAATAAATAAATAATAAATAATTGACATATGCAGAAGACAATTACCTAATACAGAGTTAAGTCTCAGCACAAGATGATCTTGCTTATCGCAAGTAGCAGGAGACTAAGTCATCAGTTCAGAGCATTTGTTACACAGCTCATCTGAAATCAACCGTCTCCAGGAACACTGTGCCTCTTAGCACCATTTTGGGATATCAGTTCAATATTAACTCAGACAGAAGCGTGCCACTAAATGAATTACCAGCTCAACCCTCCAGTCTTTTAAATGTCCCTGAAATTCCTAATTCAAGTGCAGCTTTCCTCAAGAAAGAGCCACCAAAAACCAGTTATCTGCAGAGCACAAACAGCACCTAGTGTTCTGTAAATCTCAACACCTTGCAATAGAGCAGATCAAGCTAAGAATAAGCAGAAACTTCATTTCAGCTTTGTTTTGTTATACATAAGCCATAGACAGACATGTGCTGATAATATGGTCCACATTTCCCCTTCTCATTCATGAGCACAGAATGATCCCAGATTGCTTTTACTTCTAATTTGGGTAGGTCTATACTTTCACCTTGACAGCTGGAGCCTATATACCACAGGATGTCTTTTTCAGACAAAGATCACTTAGGTCTCATTTCTGGCAGTGTATGCTAACAGAAAGTACTTGCAAGGAGAAACCCAGTATATTTTGAAGTATTGCTTTTTAAAGAACATTATATGGGATGAAATGCTAACTTGGTTCATGGTACAGGAAAAAAGTGTAAAGTGGATAATATACATATATTTTCACAGATAAATCTTGTACAAAGAAAAGATTGTCTTGTGTCTACTTGCCATTTCTTTGAAACACTGGAAGAGGACCACCGATAAGGTGAGCCTCCTGCCAGCCACAGACCTGTCTCTGACAGGTGAAGATGGCCCCTCCTTCCCTCTACGCTTACACTCGGTCAACTTCCCACACAGAATAAATCTACAGAAACCCTGACATGCGTAACAAACTCAAAAACTGTTTGGCAGCAGCATGCACAACATGGGAAACGCTCATTGTGAGTCCACTCCTTCTTAGGAGAAGTACCAGGAATTCTTCAGTCCCAGAAATTAAACACCACTTGAGGACTGATGCCATCTGTATGAACGAGGAAACAGGAGACATCAATGCCCTCCCCATCAGGCAGATGTGGTGAGGGGGCAAGGGGGGAATAATATTACGCATAACTCCAACAGTAGCTGTTTAGCTTAAAGGAAAATTATTTATTGTTTCTTACATCTTCTCATCCACAAGTACATCACTGGGCAAGTCAGAGAGAGCCTATCAAAGATTTTAGGCTCAGCTAGTCATAGGCTTAAGTAGTTTCAGGGCCACTGTGACCCAATGGAGCTTCAGCTCCTCATATCAGTGGTTTTGCCCCTAGATCCTCATTCCATCTAAGAACAACTCACAGATGTGCTCCTATGATCCACTTTAAGAAAGCAGTCGGATAGTTAAATCTGAACTAGTCACCGTACACTCTTTTTATGGCAAGGAAGACGAACTGCCAGAGGGTGATTCATCTGCACTATCTTTGGAGCCTCTTCTAGGATGAGATGAATCATGCTGCAGAGATATCGCTTCTCTTCTGAGCCGTTCATGCAGGCACACTCGCATTGGCTTTCTTTGTGAGTTCATGGACATGCATGTGTGTCTGTGTGTGCACACGCATGCTTTAAAGGTCCATTTCTACATGCGAATGTTAAGCACCTTGTTTCCTGGGCTGTTCTGGACTGCATACCAACTTTTAGACACGGTATATGACTGTGAGGACTCAAAGGAGTATTAGCATTTCTTAAATGGCTGGTGGTTGAAAACATATCCCTGAAGTATCTACAAACCATTTACTTATTAATAAATATCAGTAAACATACAAAGCAAATATAATCTGTAATTACGCAAAAAAAATTTTTCAAGACACTTGCTTTTCCTACGATGAAGGAAAGAAAAACTTCATATAATGAAGTCATGACAGTGCATAACAAACATGAGAGGTAACCAGCAGGCATTTCTGATTTTGGCACATGATTTTTTGCAAATTTCCATACATCAGTGGAAGGATTCAAATTCTGACAATGGGAAAGGTGACAAAAATCCATCAATGACAACCTGGACACCAGCAATGTATTAACCAAAGCCACACACTCAGCAGACACTGGCTAATACTGAAGAGACAGCATCTATCCTTCAGGTAATCATTCACCCTCTTGAGAAGCGTAAAGCCCAAACCGGGAAAAAGTTACAAGCTTGGGATAAGGACTTAATGATGACACGCAAATATCTGCTGCTGGCAAAACAGGAGATAGGAATTTAACGGCTATCAGTTCCTTTGAAAAATGTACTGTTCATAACCACCACATGCGTCGTAAACTAAGGCCTCTATATAGAAGTTGGTACAACTTTCTGATGCCCTCGCAGAATAACAGAAGAGCATGCTAATGTAAGTTGGAAGTTAGCCAAAAAGATTTCATTGACGTTTAGCAAGATTCTCTAGCTATATTGAAAGCTACAAAATTATTGATTAGTAAGTTATGTTCTTTTGAGGGATTCTTTAAAGTTCTGTCTTATGCATAGAGGAAATTCATAAATTCAATAAAAGGGTTACTCATTCACTAAGGACATTATTTCCATATAGAGGGTATAGAGTATTTTTTTATTACGTGTGCTGAAGACAAACACAGCAAGCAACTGTCCCTAAACCATGCAGCATATATGTCAGGAGATATTTTTATAAGAATAGGAATCAAAATTATATGGTAAGATAGAAGTCAGTAAGAGATAAATATTTGCCCGTAAGATGACTAAATTCATCACCAAGAGCTCCTATTCCAAATATAGTGGGAACTGCAGGATCCTATATCATGCTGTGCATGGAAGTTGCCAAAACCTGAGCAATTTTTTGGAAAGGTGACTCTGGTTATCTTAGAAAGCCTCTCTCAGTATCAGTGGCACAGCCTGAACTGGCAAGTATCAGAAAGCTTGTGAGAGAGCCAGCTCTTGTAAGGTTTCCCACGTAATTTCTAGAAATTAAGTTTTCCAATAGGGACACAAACTCTCTGATGATGCTTATCCAAGCTGAGCTCTTATGAAGTGTGCTGAGGCACTCACCATGGGGAGAGAGGGAGGGACCCTGAAGAGCAGGGTGTTCTTAAGTGACACACCCAATGTAGGGCACAGCTGTGCTCCCAAGAGCTGAGCAGAAATCTCAGGTAAGCCTGACATAGCACTTTAAAATTATTTCTCCAAGTATTTTATGGTATAGCCAGCTGCCAGACAAAGACAAGTTCCCTATGATAATGAAAGACGAGTCACTTCTCCCATGTGCCACAGAACAGCCCCAGAATTTACAGCCTCAGACTTTACTGGATGCTGTGGTCAATCTATCACACACAACATGATTAGCCCCCAGTTTGAAATAATTTCCTCCCTTGCTGTTTTCTCTCCAAAATGAAACATTCAGTAAAGCATTGTTTTATGCACTCGCACAGAGCTAAATTATAAATTTGCTACCTAGCCCAAAGCCAACAACAGCAGGTGGTACAGCAGCCTTAGAGCAGCCTGTGGGAATGACTGCAGTTTGGGGGTCCCCCTGCTCCTACATGGAGATCCAATGTAACCATTCTCATCACACCCTTCTCTGAAGGGCTGCTTGGCCAGTGCTGAGAGATGCAGGAGGAGAAGCGCTTTCCTACATACCAGTGTCTGCTTACGTTTCCAAAATGAAACATGCAAGAGAGCAAATGAAAATACTTGAAAGATGATGTTTAGATGAGACCCAACTATCTGCTGCACTTGCAGCGCAATTTTCACTTCCTTTCAAAGAATTCATCTTCAAAACATGGTCAGAGACATAGCATCTTTAAATTAGGAGTGAAATAATAAAAGCTCCTAAAAGGTAAATAATTTGTTCAAAGCTTTACAGAAAAAAAAATCTACTGTACAGCTCTGGAAAAAGCATCATGATCTGATCTGTAGGGCTTGCTTCCCTTTGCAAGCACACTTCCCCTTGTCATCTTCCAAACTGTCAAGAAAATAAATTGGATACAAAGTCACTTTGAATGTTCACATTTTTAAGCAAACTCCCTGGAACTGTGTTCTCTGTGTTTCTTCTGTGAGTATTCTACTGTAAAAACATTTATTGATAAGAAGGTGAACAGGAATACAGTTTCCATCACACACACTACATTTTGAAGTTGTAAGCACAAATGTTCCTGGAAGAACTACCCAGTAACTCTTTAATCCATAATAAAATCTCATAAAGAAAAGAAAAAAAAAAACAAGTTGATTATGGTTAATTAAATAGAGAAAGAGACTAAAACTTACTACAACTTAATTTTTGCAGATCTGTGTAAGAGATCTTCCTACCATAGACAGATGGTCAATATCCAGTTAATCTCACCATGTTCCTTATATATTAAATGTCAGCTGATGCCCAGCATTACCAATTACTCTGTGACTGTACAGCACTGAAGTGGAGAGAATAATGCTTGACTGCCCAGTAGCTGGGTTTGTTTTGAGCAAGAGATACTTGTTCAAAATGAACAGCATGAGAAGTGAGCTGAATGAAAAAAGGACACCCTGCTAAAAAGACAAGAAGCCACATTACTCCACAGCTTCTCCATCCGGAGCTGCTACAGTACCCACAGATGGAGAAACAAGTGACCTGGCACTGGGAGGAAGCAACTCAAACCAGGCTAAAAATCCCCACCTGGGAAGCAGGGTACATAATACAAAAAACAGGCTGTACCAAGATCTGTGCTGGCTGTGGCCAGGCTGCTACCCACAACTCAGTGAACCAAGTCAAATCTCACCTGGGTAAACCTATGTGACACTTCAGGGACAACACTTAAATGCTGGACTGCCTTGTTGTAGGATGGCATTTCTGCCTGAGTCCGCTGTGGCAGGGGAGTCTGTTTTCTGCTGCAATTTTTCTCTTTCTATCCTCTGACTAGACTCACTTTTCATGCAGAATCACTCCCAGAGAATTAGGGTTTAGCCCTTGGACAGAGACTTCTGAGAGGTGAAATGGCCTGTTTGATATTCAGATTCATCTGTTCTATAATTGGTATATGCAGAGTAAATAAACTTAATTTACACAGAAAAACTTGATGATTTCTCCTCTAATGAAGAATTAACTATCCATGCCTTGAAAGGCATCTGGCAGCAGTAATCTGCAAGCCTTCCTTCTTAGGGGGCTGGACTCCTACAGAAATAACTTCTGTTCCAGCCAACAATAGGCTGACAGATCAACAAGGGGATTAACACAGTCCCAAAGGCCCACAGATCCAGCCCTGTACCCCAGTGACCCGGTTGGTCCTTTCGTCCACTAGCCAGTTAGTGTAGTAGTTACACTTTGTATGCCCAAATCGCCACATAAGTTTTCCAATAGTCAGGCACAGCAGAGGAGAGGTAACAACCTTGTGTTTTCCACAGTCACATAGCTCTTTACTGCTGACTTACCCAGGAATCTCAGAGAAGTTGTGCTATTTTCCTGAGCTTTAGATACTCTGTTAGCAAAATAGGGACAAATGCCTTGTGCCTTACTCTGCTCATTATTTTGAGATGAAACACTGTTTAAATGCTGATAAAATAATTATAAATGGGACAACATCCTGTGGAAGAGAAAATGAAAAAGGCAGCAGGATCTGAGGGGAGAGTATAGGTTAATTCAAGACGATGGTGGAAATATAATGATACAATTAGAGCGGTAAACAAATCTAGAGGTAATGAATCACTATATTAAACTAAATGTCACTATGCATTCTTACCATGTAGGCATAATTCTCACAAGAATGCCTTAAATAACTCTGATGAACTCAAACGCACCAAGATTGCAATTTTAAAAACTAATAGCAAAGTCTACCATTCAGGACTACTAATAAGATTTCTGCAGTTTAATAGCTTTTCTCCCTAAAATAGATTTTGCTTGGCCATGTAACTAAGCTCACAGATCTCTGCTCTCAACCTTCTAGGGAAACCTCCGTGACCGTACTAAAATACACACCATGCTCCTAGGTCTGGGAGACAGACTTGTTGCCACAGGAGCTGGGCCACTGAAAGATTAATTCTTTCAGTAACTGCTTCTCAGCAAGACTCAGGTATGGTGTCCAACAGCTCGGCTCCAGTGATAAAACAAAGGTATCTATTTACATATGAAGGGGTAAATAGGAATGGAACCCTGTTTGTAGGGTGAAATCCCAACAGACCCATCTAGGCATCAAAACATGAGGCTTCCAAAGCAAGGATTCCCAGAAATAAGGAAAAGTCTCCTACCGCATGGTGCTCTTGAAGCCCAAGTCCTTGGGGGTGGGGGTGGGGTAGGGGGATATCAAACTCTTAGCTAAACTGGGGAACAATATTGCCATGTTTAGAAGAGGTTTTTAGCTACAACACAAAATAATTATTTAATAATTTAAAAATCCAAACAACCTGTTGGAGAAGATGCATTCTCAAGGGCAATTTTTTTCCCCCCCATTTATTTTCCATATACATCAAGTGACCAGGCATGAGAAGGTTTCTTTGGCGATACAGCTACAAGACATCCTGACACACAGCTCCAAAGAACAGTACGCTTGGGGCTCTCCCCTGGAACTATCAGGTCTCTACTCCAGCACAGTTAGGCGGTCTCAGCTTTCATGTTAGCTAGCACATGGCTCTGTCCTTGTTTGCAATCCTCTGCTGGCTGACTCAGTTTACAGCCCAGAGTCCTAAGCCCCTGCCAAGGAATGCTAGATGATGAGAAAATAAAGTACAGGTGCTCACACTTGTTTTAACAGTGATAGAGTAGAAGACAAAATATACATGAAATACCAATTAACTTACTACAGTTCAGTTTGCAAAGAGTTTAAAAAAAGACTGACCAATTAACATGTACTTCAATAAGAAGCTAAGAAAACAGCTAGGGCTTATCAAACAATGTTAATCTAGCGGCAGATAAACATAATCAAACTCATTTCACCTCCCATTTAACTCTATTTTCTCCCTACTTTTTCTGTGTGCTTCAGTGTCCCAAGCCATATAGCCCTGATCCTTCATTCCTGGTTTTTTTTTTTTTTAATCCATCATCCTGCCTTGTTTTACTTTTCAGGAGTAGGTCCACACCATATACACTCACAATGATGATCTGTGAAATCCGTCGGTGGACTTTCTGAAATCTGTCTGTGAATATGACCAGCTAGTCTGAAAGCTGTTTTCTTATCAAATGCCTCTATTTGTGTATCCACTCAAGATTGCCAGGACTGGGACCCATCCATGCCAGACCAGAAACGATCATGAACCATTACATTCATTACATGAGTCATTACATTCAGCAGCTGCTTCTTCTTTGGGAATTTTCTTGGACTACTTGTTTGCTCAAACAAGAAGTATTTCCCACCCTTGCGAAGGGAGAACGTGCAAAAATAAAGAGGAAGGCAAAGCTACATCCATATGACAAAGATAAGTGACAAAGGAAGGTTTCAGGAGCTGTCAGAAAGAGATGTAGGAACAAACATTCAGGGGAGAGGGAAGTGGTGCCTGCGGGGCACACAGTCTCAGACAGCAGAGCAGCTCTCACCTCTGCCAGAGGCAGAGAAGGTTCACCCTGAGTGGACTGCCCACCTGCCATCCCAGACTCTAATGTGCAGAGAGTTTGTATGTGAAGGACAGCCCAAACAAAACCCAATACATTTAGGAATGCTACTGATTTCAGGTGATTTCTAATCTCTTGTGCTTTATCCCTAAGTAAACACAATTGTGTGCTTAGTAATTCCACAAAAAGTCTAGCCACCTTTTTTTTTTTTAAAAAAAAAAAAGTGATTAATGCTCCTGACCACTTGGGTCCAAAGAAGTAACCCATAAATCGCAAGGCTATCACCTATGGAGAGAGCCCACAAAAGGCTGTTTGTGCTCAGTTAGTACCTCTAGTGACTTCTGGGAACAGGATAACAGGTGCAAGTTTCAGCTCCAAGGAAGAGTTACTGGATAAGGACACACATACCCCAGAAAAGCCAAGGGAGGAAGGGTTACAGCAGTGCCTGGGCTCTTTCTGTTTAGGCTCCAGACATCTAAAGCACCTGGGATTCCCCATCCAGCATACCTGGCCCTCGGGATGATGCTGGATCAACACTCCACATACATATATGTGCTTATGTGAGCAGCCAACCACCACTGAACAACTGGCTTTGCTCCATTGCTTGCTTTAACTCAGGGACCCCATAAACCCAACCATTTGCAATATTCACTTCATTTAACTTTGCTATTGTGTTATTTTTCCCAGGCTGAAACAAGCACATTGAAATCTAACAACCAACTGCAGCACATGTGGAATAGCTTCACCCATCCTCCCATCACACGATGAAAAAACATGTCTCGCACCAAGGACCAAAAGATCCACGCACCCCAGTTGTGCTGTATCAGGAGAGAGGCACCACACTGCGACTGGAGAAGAGCATCTCCTCCCAGCAATCCACTCCTCACAGCAGCACAGACCTCCCTTACAGCTCCATAAAACAGACCAGCACAGGAAGAGATCTGCTCATCAGTTAACTGCCAAAAAGGTATAATGCTATCACCTATATACCAGCATGCTGCCACTGCACATCCCAAAGTACTATGGCCAAGTTAGCCTCATCCAGCTCCACTTAATAAGCAAATCATGGCCTCTTGCACCAGTTTCAGTTTATGAGTGGTCTTAAGATGTAGCACCATGCAGAGCTCATTACAGTAATCCCCTCCTGAAGTAATGAGGTGCTGGATGAATTTGGTAAATAGTGCAGTAGAAAATGGTTATATTCTAATGAGGTGCACATGGAAAGCAAACAGTGGTTATAATCATCATCTATGCCACCCTATTCCAGCTGCTCTTTTCTCTACATTTTGGACAGTGTCAACTCCAATCCCTTAATTCAGGGGTCCCACTGCGTCATTACTCCACCACCCCGCCTAACCCATCTTGCATGGGCCACAGGTACCAAAATGGTTATCCAAAGGCCAGGCTTGTACGTACACTGCATGAAATCTTCCATTTCACTGTCTGCTGGTGTGAGACAGCTATGACACTGACATGTTAGACAAACGCGTCCATTGATTTTCTGTTGCTAAGCTTTGAAATAAGGCTTCAAGCAGCTGCAAGCTGCCTCAGTAAGACCTATGAACAAGAGTTTGTTTGCAAAACAAACTAAATTTCTCTGGGACACTACCAAACAAATGGAACCTCCCAGGCAGCATGTCCATTCTCTCTCAGAGATGGCAACAGATCTACTCCAGTTTCCCTATTAGTATTTAATCACACAACTGTGGAAAAACCACAGCTGGGCACCGAGCCTGTTGTGTCAGAGGCTGGTGACTGCTAGACTTCCCTCAGAGACTGCTGTAGGAAGGTGCCAGGCTTGCACCTTCAGCAGATGGTAATTCTCAACTGACATTCATGCAGGTGGGCTCTCTAAAGGCACTGAAAAGGAAGTTATTGCATAACATTTCTGCAGAGCACTGCACTTCAGAGCCATCCTAGAGCAGGCTGTACTCACCCACCAGTATAGTCCTTTGGTAACTAGTACTGGTATGAACCAAGAGAACCCTTTTACTGCTACCCACACTATTGTAGAGACCAGAGAGACGTCACCTGTGTTAACTTCAGCAACAGAACAGACTCCCTGTTGTCACTTCCCAGGAGTTGTATCTATGGCTCCCTAACTGGACTTTCTCTGTCCAGAAGATGGACTGCTCTGACCACTTCCCATCACCATCACAGCATGGCTTATCAAAACCCCAGAACACCACTAGAAGCTTTGCATAACTTGCAAACCAGCTCACCTTGGTCCTTGCTCTTCTCAAATCTAGCTGTGCGGTTCTCACAGAGACCCTGACTATTTCATAAGTGTGAACAGGGAAACGCTGCTTGAAATGTGCTAATTCTGTATGCTGACTGTAGCTTAGGTCAAAAGCAACCTTCCAGCCAGCTCTACAGCTTTTTGCTCCGATACCCACAGAATTCACCTGTAGTTTCTTACAAAACAGATGTTTCTTCACAGTCCGCCTTTTCGTCTCCCCTCCCTGCAAGGGGTGAAGGAGGCTTACGATTAAAAGAAGACAGACAAGGATATCAGCAGCCTACCAAATCTGCTCGAAGCCATGCAAACAACAGCTCTGACCTTGGAAGCAGTCAAAACAAAATTACATCTTATCTCATTCCCAGCATGGGTATCTGATTAGCCGGAAGGACACTTAACATGGCAAGAAAGAAGTACCCTCACTACACACAGGAAAATCTCGCCTGCATACAACAAACCAACCCAATACTAAATTCACAAGAGTAAATTCAGAACAGTTACCTTATGAAAGGAGGTGGCTGAGTCATCAAAGTCAGCTGCCTGGATGCCATCCTATCACTAGGGATTAGGTCACTTGCCATTCCAGCCTTAGATTTCAGTGTCCTTGTGTATAAATTATTTTTAAAGGTATTGTTAGCCTTGAAAACATAATTATTCCTTTGACAAGGATGGGGAAGGATGGAATGGTTGAAGGTATTACTCAAGGGTGAAACGTTGTTTCTGGTGTGTGCATGGAGGTGCAGGAACCACACGGGAAGGTAAAGGGGAGAGACTGATTCCAGTGCTGGGCTAGCAATATGCAATTCCATTAGAGAAGAGTTACTGGTAGATTACACTTGGGATAAACTGCTAATCCTATCCAATCCTACAGGGTTATAAAAGAAATCAGGAGGTGCATGTCATTTGCATCACAAACTATACAGGTCAAACAGTTTCTTTGCAGTAAGAGGGTGATGTGAAACTGAGTGAAATGGGGAACTTAATTTTGGTGTTAAGATGCAGGATTGGGAATTGAAATGTAGCTGTCATCGAAAACATCTTTGCTGGGTATTTTGGTTTTGTGTGCTTTTTTTTTTTTTTTAGAGGAATGAAACACTATCCATATAAGTTATCACAATACATGTAATATCAGGTATATAACAAACTTCTTCTGAAGCCAAAAACCCTACTGGAAAAAGGAGAGAGTTGAGGGAGACCGTGGGATTTGCAGCAGCCAACCATTTTAAAAAAGCAAATCCTCTCTGAGGACAAACCACACTGAAACTGTTCCCAGGCTGCATGTGGGGAAGGGAGGAAGAACACATATACTGGCTCAAGTTCTGAAAGAAAACCTTGCATTTTCTAACCTGGGCAAGTGTAGAGAGGCTTTATTTAAAAAACAAACAAACAAATTAGCCAAACATGTTTCCTATACCCCAACCCACTTCCTCTGTATTTAGTCCCTGAGCTGTTAATTTGAGGGTGAAGGAGTTGCTGATCCTGACCATGGACTGCATAAAGCAAATAATACTCAGAAAGTTGCTTTTGGCAGAGATACTGGAGAAATCTCACAGCTGGGTCTCACAGCCACGTTCTGGGAAACAGTAATTTATTTGTTCATTTTTGAAGGCCAGGACCTGGAAGCTACACTGCATTAGGAATTTATGAGACACTCATCAAAACACAGAAAATTAGATTAATAAAATTTTAGATGACAATGCATTTGGAAACAGTAATTAATGAATTGCAAGTATATCACCATCCTGTACACCAGGTGATGACATCTGGGTACATTTACCCAAGAAATACGCTCTCCTTTCTGTACCCTGCATGCTGAACACACTGCTGCATGCAGTATGGTTTCCCCCGGTGGCTTCACCAAAAGTTCAATGTACTGGAAAAACAAGGAGGCTACTACACAGTTCTGCAATACAGGCTGATGGCAAGACCTTTGTCTATTGTTGCACACAATTTCAACAGCTTTTTATATCATGTGATCTGCAAATGGTCAAAGATAATCAGAAATATTTAATTAAAGGGTCTCTGAATTTTTCAGCATTTGTGATGACTTAGAAAATAAGGGGCTACTTCAACTCCGATCAAAGTAAGCTCCACAAGTGGTCTGTGAGGTTACAGAGATAGAGACAAGCAGAATACAGCCCTATCAAGTAAGCACAGACTTTCCACTGGCCTACCACAAGAACAGAAATTTCTGACACACCAGTTTTCAAGGCATATGATGGTTATTGATGTGAAAAAGCTGCTTTCTGAATGGACCATATATTACATGCAGTCATGGAGCTATTCTCAGCCTGAAATCCTCTGCTGAGAAAGCTGTAAACACACAGTACGGACATAGTCTGTATTTGAAATTAAAAGTAAAAAAAAAAATTAAGTATTTGATTCATAAGAATAGAAACAAGAAGTCCCAACCAATAGCAGAAACCCCAAGTAAACCCAAAGCATAACTTCTCCATCAGAGAAATTAATGCAATTAGAAAATAAAAATCATTGCAAATCACCCAAAGAACTGACTCAGCAGTTCTCCATGTCTCCCTGAGCCTGCTGAACGCTCGCTGTTTACAGTGGAGTCATTTCAAGCTCCACTAGAAACCTCCATCCCATTTCGAGCTTGGGGATCCAGTTTCAACACAAAAGCCGACGCTACTGAATCAACAGCAGCCGAGCCGCCATGCCCTCTGTGCCTCCTGTCTCCTCCCTGGCTGGCGAGGCGCGACAGCCACACAACAGGAGGGGAAACACCAGTTATCAGAAGCAGCATTCTTCTGCGACAACAAAAGTCCCAGGTATGGGCCACAAAAAGATAAACATCTGGCTCCTTCTGTACCAGGAAGAAATGTCATTTAGACCCCAGCGCTTCCTGAAGGACACGCTTGAGGACTCCAGCAGGCTGTACCTGCCTAGCAGCAATGGGCTGAGATTTGCTTCTTTGCTCTTAACCAGACCTAGAAAACGGTTCTTGCTCACCCCTGAAAGCACAAACATGACTGAAACACAGCAGTGGGAGGGCACAGGAGGCAGGCACCTGAGGTTTTCACAATCACTGATCACGTGAGACATGGCAGCACCATCCACAAGCCTCAAATGCAAAAAAAGGGCAGGTCCCAAGTGATGTTAGCATGTGAAGTCTGTGAAACGGAAGGCTGGGCACAGAGAACCTCTCTGGGTTGAGAACCACTGAGCTGTGTGAAATGCCATGTGCTGGGATTACTTCAAGGGGGGGGAAAAAAAAGAAAAAAAGAGACAGAACTGCAGTTGTAGCAGACATGCACCCAAACCTATCCACACCCCCAGGAACCAGAGACTGCAGTGATGCAACACTGTGGTGGGGGGAGTCAGGGATGGAAATCATAAAGTATTACACAGAAACACCACCCATAACCAGTGGGGCACAGACCTTACCACTACAGGAGGGGCAGTGGCTGCAGTGACCCTGTGACCCATTCCCCACGCCACGCTCTGCCCCAGAAGCTGCCCAGGCTGCTCCTCCTTTGATTTGAGACTTGCCGAGAATTTGGCTCAGCTGCTTAAAAAGGTGCTGGTTATTAATCTGCTCCTCAAACAAATTCCCCTCTCTGTAACAACCTCACGTGCCAGACTGCAATAGCTGACAGAAGTCAGATGCAAGACAAACAGCTTTCAGGGACATCCGTTAGCAGCAATAAGCATATATTCATTATGTGTTTTACCAGCTCTGGGTAGGTGATAATATTTTCCCTCGTGTAAATCAGTCTATAGCAAATTAAATTCCTAATTTCACTACAGAGACTTGTATTAGCTTCCACCAACCTTGATTTTAAGCTGCCTATTTCACCTCAGACTTCACTGTTTCATTGACTACAACATACATATAGAAACACATGTTTCTGGATCAACACTTTTTCTGTATCACATACGATGACAGATACATTATGGTATTACACAACAAGCAACCAGCCAATTCTAACCCCAACACAAGATGCAATCTGGGAATATTCCCACTGAGAACAACAGGGTTAAACTGGTCCAAACATATTAGCAGCAGGCTTTTGCAAGCTAATCTTTTAACCAACAATAAAAATGTAAATCTCTCTCCTGTTTCTTTCTCAAACATCTGTTGATAATGGTCATCATGTCATGAAAGAATGCACAACTGAATATATTGGAGCCAAAAACATTACTCCAAAAATCTTTCATTTTCAAATTTTATGGAAAACACTGCAGTGTCTCTCATTTGGCCTCCATAAAAGATGAATTGATTTTTTTTTTTTTTAAATCAGCTGTAAAAATGAATTTCACTACTCAATTATGCCTTCAAACAAACTTTGTCAGGGAAACTATTCAGAAAAAAAAAAGTAACAGCCCACTGAACGCTGTGACACTGTTAAGGATAGTGCAGAAGGACAGATACTCTTCTGTTACACCACTTCATCACAGCAGTCAGAAGATCCTATTTTCTTTTTCTCTGCAAAGCCCACATTACTGAACAGGCCTGTGAAAATGAACCCAGCAGTCACAAGTGACACTGCCGCCAGCTCTCGCAGTTATGCTGCACGTGCACACCGCATCGGGACGTGCCCCAGAAAATCCTTACCGCTGTGAAGTGCCTGTGTATCGTCAAGCTTATTTCAGTGCAAGAATCCTGGAAAACTTGGGCTGGACACCAGGCAACTGATCCGTCTCCCAGCTTTGCACCACACAAACTCAACCTTCTGATCCCTCTGGGGTCTCCCGCTGCCCTGACAAGCCTGGACATACTGACACGATGCGTCTTGCCAACAGCAAGGCTCTGCTCTGCTGTCCACATGCCATTTCTGTGTAGGGAATTCAGGGTAGCCAGTCTTACCTTTGATACTGTGTGCTTTTTAAATGCCACATGTCAACCATGTGTGGTGGGGTTTCTCCCACTTGCTAAATATTAATGAAAATATTTTCTTAAATAACCAGTTGAATATCCATCCTGAAACATATTCAAACATTTACTAATTTAAACTGAAATTTGTCATCCTTTAAAAAGGACCTTTCAGGATACTCAGTTGTCCAGGGTTAGGTATTTTCATTGCCTTTATCTCTGGACTAATCCTAGCTAACCAAGCTGCATTCATTAACCACAATTACTTAATCCACTATTTTCATAACAGGGGCCAGATCCCACACAATGTTGTCATACCACTTACTCTTACCTATGAGGTGAGATATAAAAGAAAGGATGATGAGGCATCAGTATTGATCCTAATTGTCAGAGTTACAAAATGGCAGTTTGCAATAAAACTTGCTTGATGATTTGGGATTTGCTTTGACTCTACCTCTCTTTATAACATATAGAGCTAGTATGCCCACCACCTGCTAAATACCCTAAGGGATAGCTAAGGGCTATTTAGAGTAGAAAACCTAATGATAGAAATTACATTTCTATTGTATTCGCTGCACACCATCTCTCTACTGGAAATCTGAAACTGAGCGTCGTTCAATGCTACAACCTCTATTCTGCTGACAGGCAAGGGTATGCCGAAATGAAAAGCTGATTTAATTCTTAGTTTGCTTAAATTACAAGTAACTTTCTGCTTTCTTTGCCAATGCCTTAAAGAACTCAGCAGTAATGGAGAGGCTTTGCAGAACTCCTGAAGGTTTTACAAAAATAGGATATGATAATTCAACAGTCCCTGTAGAAATCTGAAGTATTTTCAATAACATTATGCCTGAACATTAATAAAGGAATCCACAGCTTGCGATACAGATATAGTGGTATTGCTGACAATATTTCATTATAAAAATTCCTAGAGGGCAGCAGGGATCCAGCTATGAAGACAGCACTAACATCCACAGCTCTGAAGGGAAGAAAGCAGAATTTAGGCTATCATTTATTAAAAAGGCAACTCTTAGACTCATTTGGAGCTCATTTTTTCAGATACAGTTCCAGTTCTTCAGTCCACCTAAAGTACATGTTAAAACATACCAAGATGGCATTTCAAGTTGGAGTGCAGTTGTCTTCCAGGCTTTATAATTAATAGACATTTTACCTTAAGTTTTAACTCCTATAATTGCCACACTAAGTTCTGGTAGAAAGAACACAGTTAAAAAGGCTTTAAACCATGCTGTTAGGCTTCTCTACATATTGATGTGACAGGTATATTGTTATTGCGCAGTAACTGCAATACCTATCGAGGATGATACTTCCAACTTGACATACTGTGCCTGTAATTCAAGAGTGGGACTTGGTAACATATAACCTTGAGCATACAGTGGTATAATTACTAAAGAAAAATTAGATGGAATTACAAATTTAATTTACTCTGATATGTTTGAAAAAAATATACAGTTGGTAAATTGTGAGATCAAAGGAGATTGTGAGCCTGGGGCTAGGAATGTAATAGTGTACATCGTCTCACAGCTCCTAGTCCAAACCTGCCAGTGGTCTGCACAAACTGAGCTGGAGCGGACAGGCTGGAGGCATGTGGTGACTCCTCTGGCTCCAAGTCACCCAATGACCATGGTGGCAAAGCAGTTCATTTACAGCTGACCAGTATAGGACAGTGCGTAGGCCCACGTGCATCCAACCCTTCCTCTGGCACTCTTCACAGGGGCTGTACATGATGTATTTGCCTGCAAAGCTAGAATTAATGGTAGGGAGAGGAAGGAGACTAAGGGAGAAGGGAGTTTCCCTAGCTGTCTGCATTCAAGGTATTGCAGACAAACATTAACTAGCAGCTGCAATTTCTACCAGGTGCTTTAAATTATATGGATGAATATGTGCAGCCATAATTATTGCAGATGGGTCCCCTAAAGACAGCACAGAGCTGTGGTGGGGAAGCAGGCTGTGGCTCAGTGCAGGTAGCGGGCGGGAGCCTGTCTCGGGGCTCAGCGAACACTTTGCTTATTACCTGCTCTGGTGGGAGAGCATCTGCACTGGACAGGGTCGCAGAAAGCCGCCCGTCCGCCCTGCCACACAGGCATCGGAGGACCTCCCCAAACAGCCAATTGTAGCACACTTCTGACATGGCCCTGTTTCAGCTGTGGTGTTTCAGTGGTCACAGTTCAGCTTGATTACTGAAGAAAAAGTCTCCAAAACCTACTGACTACTGCAGAGAAACCAAGGGAAGAAAGCAACCGGTCTAGAAACATGTGCATGTGCGAGGTGATGTTTGGTCTTGTTCATATCAACTAAGGCTAACAAGAGACAGTGCATGTCCTTCCCAGCCCAAAGCTGGACCAGGCATGCAAAGGAGCACTCTGCCCCATTAGTCAGCTACAGCTGACATTTCTGTGACGACAAAGATTTTACTCAGAATGTAACGCTGCATGGCACCCAGCCCCTGAGCTCCAAATGCAATGCAGGTACCAGTGGGATTTATGGTCCTGAGATTGTATTTTGTTGTTTATGCCAAAAGTTACAAGCATCTGGCAAAACTCTTGTTTCCCCTCTTCTCTGCTCATTTAACCTCTCATTACAGATCCACAAAAGGACCTCAGTCAAATTAGGGTATTACAATCCTGAGGAATTTTGATTTGTTTAAACAATATGCATGAAGAATGAGAATGCAAATTATTTATACAAACAAATGACGTTACCATTTTCCATGCTAATGTGGCAAGAGGAGAATGAAAACACAGTTTACACTGAAATTCCTTCTCCCAATAGGTAGAAATTAGATATCAGACATGATGTAGCATTAAAAAAAAAAAAAAAAAAGTCATTTGGGAAGATAACCATGCTGCAGCCTGACATTTGCAGCTCAAGCCTCCTTTCTTTCTGAGTATGTATACGTGCAAAGCAAAAACATGCAAACCAGCCTCTGTCTTGGCTTCCTTGGCCCCATTTCTGGTACCGTCATTTCCATAGACTCAGGTGGCTCATTCTTAAACTTGGTCTAGTTCCATCATTAAAACTTTTTAAGTTCTTGTTATGGTTAAAATCTGCCTAGTCGTGGAAAACGTGCAGACTCACCCGCTCTTTGAGGCTGCAGTAAAAGTAACCTGTGGTATTATTTTACACAGGTAAGTCAGCTTACAACAAGCAATTCTGAACATGACATGCGTATGTACTGCTGATGTGATGGGTGTGGAGATACTTGGAAAAGGAGAGTTGGCCCCAAAGGCTTGATTCCAGTTATGCTCGTGGTTTAGCATAAGGCCCAACCATGTTGGCTCTTAAACTGATTGGTTTGTACTGCATTTAACCCTTGTGGCATACCTAGATTGTATTAAGAAGCCATTATTAAAGCACATAGCTGCTATGGCAACAGCTTTCGTAGGAAGCAGACATTCTCATCTCTCCATAAAACCAGCAGCTATAATGGCACCTTGTACTCTTGGTGATACCCCAAGGAAACATCCAGTCACAAGTGAAGCAGGCAGGCTGCTGCTGCCATCAGCAGCGCTGTTTTCTGCAGCTTGGTGGGCTTTCATCGGAGACGTTCTTCCTAAATAAGGACCCCTAAAGCAGGTTAAACAGCCAAGGCTGCCTCACACAGGGATTACTTCTGACAAGCTGCTGTACAGCAGCAGCTCCACTCTATTCTCAGCACCTGCAAAATGCATTAATAACCGCCACAGTTACTACAGTGAAAAGGCATGGAGAGGTACTGAACAACTGGCTATTACAGCCATGGATTTATTAAAAAACCCAGGCCTTCCAGGTTGCTGAGTACCCCTGGCATATTTTAATAAGAGAGCACAAAGGCAGCCACTTCTTTTCATGATTTCCTGCAGGGGAGGTGGTCTCACGCTGGCAGAGCTGCAGCAACCCGGACAACAACAGAGCATCGAGGCAGATGAAATCAGAAACAGAAAGCAGTAACTACCCAAGTGAAGCATTTTCATTAGTGATTGCCCTGGACCAGAACACAGCATCTGAGCCCCTTCCCCTAGAAACACTATGGTAGAGCCGAGATCTGAATCAGGACTTTGTGCCTTGAGTCCATGCTATTTTTCATGTAACACTTGGTGTAAGGCTTCTGTTGCAAGCATCACAGAGGAGAAGGGAAACTGAGACTTAGCTCTCAGGGCGACAACAACTCCTACCTCAGCACAGCTTTGGCTCACAGCTACAACTTTTTGTAATGCACACGTGGTGCAGCTAATGGAGAGGCCATTATAACTGGAAGGATAATAAAAGCCAGTTATGAGAAGGTAAGGACTCTAGCAACTTGGCATCTGCTAACAGCTCATGACCCCCCAAATCAGAGCCGGGGCTTGACCAAACGGCCTCAGCGATGCCATCGGGGCTGGCTCTCTTGGAGCAACAGGAGGGGATGCGCCTGAAGCGGCTACAGCTATTTCAGAATGGCAGAGGCTGTTGCCCAGCAGCAACACTGCCCAGACAGCCTTACACCCACCCAGGTAGCTGTTCATTCCCTCTAGCACTGCAAAGATTAAAAGAATACATAACATCTGTGTTGGCCTTGAAACACTGCCACTTCATTTTCATCAAATCGTATCACCTGCTGCTTCAGAAGGAGAGTCAAGAAACCTCTGCTTTTCTAAAAAAATCAGCAAGAAGAGAAAACAAATGGCTCCATCCCAAGCACAGCCCTCCGCTCTATTGATTACATAGAGCAGCATGAGCATGTCTTCTCCCCCATCCTCTCTCCAGCCTGGGGCCACAGTCTGCCCCAGGCTCTGTGAATGAACTCTCCACGGGAAAGATGTGACCTGTGACGCACAAGATTATTATGTTTTTATTTTTTGAAATGCTTTTCCAGTCCAGCCAGCAAAAAGCAACAGGCTCCTTCAATGAGGCTGCAAGGTAGAAGGGTAAACAGAGTCATCAAGACTCCTGCAACATCCCACCTAGAAAAGCAATATAAAGGGAGCCTTTAGGACACGCTATGCGCACAGACACACACACATGTGCCTGGCAAGGAGAGGAAGGGTGAAGGAAAATGTGGTTCAGACAGGAAAATTAACAGCTGTAGCAACCAGTTCTGCTTCTAATTGAACCTGCTGTTAGCCGGGGAAGAGACTGAGGGTGGGAAAGTCAATATAGCCTTAACTCACCCCACAACACAGATTCAGTCTGCTCTGTGTCACCAGGGAGTCTGAGGGACCTCAGCTTTTCTTACTGCTGCTTATGAAAATCTCTCTTAAATACCTTTGATCCCCACATAAATCTTTTTTTTTTAATCTATCACAGGCTGTGGCCCAAAGGCAACACACATTTTCGTATCATCAGGATTTTTCTGTCATGTGTATAACTCAATTAAGAAAGAAAAAGACACATATGTGAGCATATTTTTCAGCAGTTTGCTGTAGACTGGGAAAGCAGTTATTTTCTTTAGCAGCTGCTGCTATAAATCAAAATGTGTAGATATGAAAATATTAAGATATCCTTATTTATAGCTATGTGAATAAGTGAGTTTGTGGAGTGCTGGCCAAAGAAAACTAAACAGTCACTTCACTGACTCAAAATGACAAGCTTTTTGGCTTCCTTGGTAAACAAAACTGAAAATGCTCATTTCAGAGCAATAAAAAAAAATATGGTAATCCAATATGAAAGTATTTTGTTCATTTTATGCCATATTTTAATAGCAATCTTGATAATTTTAAAAGCAAGACAAGGTTCTTTCAAAAGGAAAAACACCTCCAAACCCATTATTTCTTGACAACATCAAACAAAATCTACTCATATTTTTTACCTGACCCATCTGGTGAATTCAAGTCAACTTCATGTATAACGTCAGTCAACCAAGAATATCAAACAAGTTTTCCAGCCCTCTTTTACCACAGCACCCAAGCATTGGTTAACAGAAAATACTTTCTCCCTTTCTAGTCTCAGAAATTTGGTCTCGAATAAATAAAACACTGCTTGCAGCGACTGTGCGGCCACGGGCAATGGCTAAGCGTCTCTGTGGCTGCAGGCAGCACTCTCAGCCTGGGTGCAGCTCCGACTCCAGCCACCACCCGTTCAGTTCCTCTCTGCTCTCATCCACGTACACCGGCCTTACCGACTACAGTAAAATGAGCGCAAACACTTAAACATTCATTATCACACTGATAACTTGTCCGTGGGCACACTGATCATTGCCAGTTCGGTTGGATACCATGGCAACACATTGCCTGGGATCTGGCTGCCAACTGCGGTATTTTGCTTATTTTGCAAGCAAGCTGGCATTTTGTAATTCTAGTAACAAACCATTAAGATGGGCAATTACATACATAATATGGGGAATTAAATATAAAGCACAAAGAGCAGGAGCAATTTCTTTGGTCTGTCACTGCACAGATCCAGGCAGATCTGTTTGTGTTGTTTGGTTTAACAAAAGAATCCCAGCAGCAAAAAAGGGGATGGCACCAGGCTCCCTGAGACAGCAGGTCCAGCCTGTGTTGAAGCCCATAAAATGCAGCCCAGTTTCTTGACCTGGGTCAAGCAGCTAACTGTCAGCATGAAAGCTGATCTGAATTCTCAATGTTCCCAAATGATGATTTAAAATATTTTCATTTATAATGCAAACAAATGTTTCTGCCCTCACAGCTTCAATCTCAATGGATACTCAATGGCCAAACTGAAGAGAAATGCATAATCACCAAGCTGGAAAATGAATAATTGCAAACTACTGTTTAATATCCCAAACTGCTGACTTTTGGTTGGAAGTCTTATACTAGGATACTTCTGAGGTAGTGCCTCTCCCCTCGTCGGTAGCCAGTTGCATGCACCTTTCAACCATGACATTTAATTGTGGCATTCAGGAAAAACATTTCAAAAACAAGCCGTGTTCTGAAATGTTACCCACACTGTAATGCATTCGCTCCCTTGCATGTTGTCAGTCAGCAGTGTCAGTCCTTCATCTGGCTTCTGCCACTGAGCAACATCCTTGCATAAAGACCTCTCCTTTTTTTTGGTACTCGGTGCCCACCCCTGCCCCAGGTGTTTTGACCCCAACCCCTGGCACTCCCTAGCTTGTCCCATGTTGCTCCATCTGTAACACCATTATCCCTGGGTTCCTTATGCTGGAGGAAATACAAAGCACATCTGCTTTTCACACTCCATGTGCCAAGTTGGTCTTGCTTAAAAAGTTATACAGAAAAGGCATAAAAGTGACAGTCTGTCAACTTAGCAAAAACCAGCGTCATTCTCTTAATCTAACCTTTACTTCGGCATCTCTTGCTAGCTGAGCTCCAGGGGCCAGCATTACCATCCTGTTTGTCTGGGGGACGTTTCTTGGAGGTCGCCTGAGGCCACAGCAGCCAAAACTCTGCAGCAGCCGGGCCCTCAATTCTGGCTTTCAGAGCTGACCTGCAGAGCTAATGCAGGCAATCCACAGCGTGGCCCCTTTCCCTGCTCATCCTCACTGTCCGCGCTTGCCTGCCCGAGGCACCTTTGCGCAGTAGCAGCTTCTCCTCACCTGGTTTCTCCTCTCCCTCTCTCCCACCCCTAGGAACCTCATCCTGATTTTCTCAGGAATGTGTTCGTCACTCCACCACAGGGAGACTGTCCCCTAGCCCAGGGACAGACAGTATTTAACATACTGCAAAATGTTTATTTCCAACTCATTTACACTTTGTTATTCTTGCAGTTTTCCACCTCTTGTATTTTCCCTAAGTTCTTCAGCTGGGAATAGAATGCCAGATCCTAGGACTATAAAACAAGCTTCCACAAGGAAAGCTGTTCTGTGAATTGCTCTTTTAAACAAACAGGGAAAGAGTCTGGAAGCCAAAGAGAAACACAACAGCGACGACAGCCCTGACTGAAACGTGCCTGATAACTCCTGCCTGTATTTCAACATCCCCTCAGCCACAGCACATAATGTAACCATTCTCTTCTGAGCAGTCTCAGTCAATATTAATTAAAGGAGCAGGCATTTTAACACAACCACCAGGCTGCTTTCTCAATCTTCACAACAAAGGCATCATTTTCTTGCTCTTGCTCTTCCAAAATAACCTCCATCCCTGGGTAAATTTAGATTTCAAGGGAAAGTGCAGAAGGTCTCCAAGAACCTCATTAAAATGCTCCTTTCATTGGAGCAAGGCAGATGTTTTTATTTGCAGAAAACCAAGTAAGAGTCCCAGGGCAGGGGCAAACGTACGCCCCAGTAATGAGAGAGGTGGCAGCGGGCAGTCTGCACTGGCGGGCAGGTTTCACTTTCTGCAATTTGCTTTTGCAAAAGGTTAATCCCTGACGTGTTCGAGGAGGCAAACACCAACCTACCGTACATGTGGCCGCATATAATGGAAAGATTTTTATGGCCAAGGACAGAAAGGTCAGGGATGTTCATCAAGCTCACGTTTCTCCCAGAAAGCCATGCTGAACAGCAAGTTTCTGAGTATGAGCCTCTGCTCACAGTCAAACAAACATGAACTACGGAATATAAACTTTCAGATGCTGGGAAAGGGGCAGGAAAATACAATGTGTAGGTGCTGTAAAGGACCTCATTTGTCCCAGGCATCCCAAATGCTCCCCATATTGTGCTACGAAGCTATGACAAAAACAAGCCATTAATATTTCTAAGACTTTAACAAATGGATTTGATGGACATGTGGTTTATGTAATACTAAGGTTTGAAAGGGCTAATAAGTGGAAAGGGAAGGGCATCTTTGTGAGCATCACTACAGCAAAGCAAGAACATTTGTTACCCCCTACACCAACACGCACTTACGCTGAACGTCACAATCGTTATGAAATTCTTTAGACCAGATCCTTTAGGTAGCCTAAGACAGAATTACCCTGGGGAAATCCCTCTAGCTCCCAGCAGAACTGGTGAGCTAAGACTTGCAACTGAATTACACTATACTAGTAACAAAGAGCAGAAACGTGTGCTAACAGCAAGACAGGCATTCAGGTTAGCTGTTCTTGCACAGAATCCCACTTTCTTCAGAGGGACTGGCCTCAGCCAATCCAGATCCCATTTTAGAGTTCACACTCTGTGCAACCTCAATGCAGATGCAGCAACAGTGCTAAGGAGAGGGCGGGTGCGAGATGCTACCGCCTTTTCTCCAAATGCGTGGATTTAAGCCCAGCCCCTGAAAATGAGACACAACTCAAGCATGAGATACCAAAGGAGTTACCCAGGCAAGTCGCAGTAGATTAGTGTGTCAAGGGAGCTGACTCATGAGCAAACTGCTTTCCTCAGCATCTGGGTGTCCTGGTTTCGGCTGAGATAGAGTTAATTTTCTTCCTAGTAGCAGGCATAGTGCTGTGTTTTGGAGTTAGTATGAGAACAATGTTGATAACACACTGATGGTTTAGTTGTTGCTAAGTACTGCTTATGCTAGTCAAGGACTTTTCAGCTTCCCATGCTCTGCCAGGTGGACAAGAAACTGGGAGGGGGCACAGCCAGAATAGTTGATCCAAACTGACCAAAGCGCTATTCCATACCATAGGATGTCATGCTCAGCTGAGCTCAACCATGGGGGGAGTTGGTCAGGGAGCAGCAACCGCTGCTCGGGAACTGTCTGGGTATCAGTCGGCAGGTGGTGAACAATTGCATTGTGCATCACTTGCTTTGTATATTATTATTATATTGTTGTTATTATCATTACTATTTTATTTCAATTATTAAACTGTTCTTATCTCAACCCAGGAGTGTTTCTCACTCTTACTCTTCCAATTCTCTCCCCCATCCCATCAGGGTAAGGGGAGTGAGCGAGCAGCTGCGTGGTGCTTAGTTGCTGGCTGGGGATAAACCACGGCACTGGGTTAGAAGCAAAGTCCTTTATGAGCACAAGTTGGCTGAACAGATGGGAGGAGGAACCAGTTCCTTCCAACTTGGTGGTAGCAAATAGGATGAAAAAAAGCTTACATGCAGTTCAATACTAAAGCCAGCAGAAGGAAGACTGAAAATAGGGAGGGGGAAAAAAATAAGGAATTTGACCATCAGAGTAAGGAGTCTTTTCTACCCAGATCTAAAAAGTTACTACCAATCTCTGAATGAGATCTCTAACTTCTTCCTGCCTGCAGCTTGCAAATTTTGCTGAAATGATACAAAATACCACATCTGTAATCCTTGCAAAGTAGCCTGTCACTTGCAGCTCATCCCCAGCCTCCCCTCAGGAGCTCTGCTTTTGGGCAACTGCTGCCTCAGAAGCAACTGACCTCTCCTGGCCTTTGGTACAGCCAAGGTACAGAGACAAATGCAGCCATTCCTTCCAGGTTATTCTCCCATGCTGCCTCTCTAACAGCTCCCACCTCATCAACTGCTCTATTCAGATAAAAAGGTTGGCAGCTGAAGTATAGCACTGTAAGGAAGAGGTGCCACAAATAAACCATCCAATATTTCACAGGTCATCCTCTGAGAGACAATCACGATAAATCCAAATTTCTTTCTTGAATTACATTGCTAGCTTTTTCCTCAGAGCTGTATTTCAGAATACCCTTGAGTACTTACATATTTTAGTATGTTATTTCCCCTGCATATTTACAAGAACAAGACTTTACCCTATAATTCTTTTTCACCTCATTCATTTTAAATCTGAGCATCTCTATTTCTGCTGCATTAAAATCTCTCTGATAGCAGGCTTCTGTTAAAAAAAGTAGTGATTTTTATGAAGTCTCTGACACGAGAAGCTGGTATTATATATGAAGTGAGAGTTACGTTAATGTTGCTGTCTGCTGACAACTTTCCAAACTACCACAACTCTATGCCACTGTGGTGCATAACAGCTACCATTATATAGCTGGCACAGCTGCAGCACAGATTTAACACATTGTTGATTTGTTCTAATTCTGATCTTATTTTGAGAAGTCCAGAGGTTTTTCACAAAAATGCATTTCTGATGGCAAAAAAAATACCTCACCAATAATCCTGCCTTCTTGTTGTAAGACTTACTGAAACGATTCTCTCCAGGAAAGAAAAATAATTTGTATTTCTACTATCCAAAAACTGTGAAACTCCTAAACAAGACTTCTCTTCGGTCAGGAGCACTGGGAATTATTCTTAGCACATGCTGACATATATGTAGGCTTTTCCAGTACGGACACAATGGAAATCTCTCATCAGGAAGCACTGCTCTGCCCTCCGGCTAGAGGCATGTTATAGCCACAGCTCCTATGTGCTCATTCTGTGGAACTGACATTAAGTTGAAATTTCCACATTACAGAAAGTTTCAGCAGATGCAGGCTTTTGCAAACAGATTGCAGTATACGCTGCATTGATGTAATGTCTTCATATGATTACAGATCGCAGTGTTGGCAAACACACTCAACCAGAAATGCAACAAACTTCATCTGATTTACTCTGGGACAACTTGTAGCTTTCAGTTTAATCTTTTGAAAAAGGGACTTGTCCACTTCATCACAAGCACAATCTCCCTCCAACCACTGTTGCTCCTTTTACTCACACAGTACAAAACCAAAGAGCACACGGAGTACCTCTGCTCGTTACTGCTGCTGCTCCTGTCAACTCCCAACCTCTTTTTCACTTTTTCAGGATAGCAAATACGCTGGTTTGTCCCAGCACAGCCCCACCTTCAGCTGTCAACAGGCTGTATCTGTCCAGCTCTCCACCACTGGTCCAATGCATGTTTTATTCCCATTAGGCAGCTCGGTCTGCTGCCTAAAGAGCCCCAGACAAAGATTACGCTGCCACAGCGGTTTCTACATGGAAGAGCCATTTCTTACTAATGCCTGTCATGCCCGTAGCAGCGTGAAGCTGCTCCGCGCAACCCTGTGACCTTGAAGTCAGCAGGGGGAGCGGGATGGGGCTGCCTTCAAGTCAGCTGGCTGCCAGCCACCAGAGAAGCAGCTTTCCTGTGGGGCTGCTGTTTAAGGCTTTTTAAAAACCCACTTTAGAAAACGCAGTTTTGATTTGCCAGATGTGAAAGTGGCCTGCAAAGGGGGTGGTGAAGAGGAAGTGAGTGGGCTACTTAAATCCATAGTGTTATACAGGTCCAGATATACTAACTTATTTATTTTTATACTGTATGAGTACACAACCACCTTGTTCTCTGGATATTAAGTGGAAAAAAAACGTATCTAAGGAGATTCTTTCAGTTTACTCATGCAATTCAGATCAAAGGAGGGTTTCAGCAGCACTAGGAGAATATTTTGGGTGCTCTGAATGTATACAATACACTCAGAATTAGCCAAAATACTGATCCAATAAATCAATGAGCTGGGAGGTGCTGAAGTAGATAAAATAGCTACAAAACCCAAAGAAGCATGTAACAAAAGGGATGGGCAGCATGGCAGTGATTTTGCAATGATGACAAGCGACATCGATCCTACAGATTACAGAAAAAGAACACGCCTGTCATCTGTTTGTGCAATGCTTGGATCTCAGTACTGAAAATGCTCAGGTATCTACCACCAACAGGGTGTTACTCAGTACATTACATTTTCTAGATTAAAGCTACATTTTTATCCTCAAGCCTGTGAGTTCTCCCAAAACTGGAACCTAACAGAGCACCAAAGAAAATTTTAAGCACTGACATCTCAGCATTTCCTCTTCCAGATCAAGATAATTAATCCGCTCTGCAGTACTGCATCTTGCCTGCTTATGGCCAAGAAGCGCTTCCTGATCCAGACTATGGCTGCTAGGTGACTTTAGTCATGTTAGTTACAGAAAAATGTAAGAGGGAAAGATTCTCTTCCCTATGTAGGTGCTCCACCACTGGGAATCCTACCATGAACTCTGAAGATAGGCTGTCAAAAACAAAGATCAGGTCCACTCTGTCCTCCTGACCCTTTTTCTGCCTGTTTAAGGGAAGAGACTTTTCCTAGTTCATAAGATGCAGGAGAAACATTGGTTCCATCTGCAGACACACCACAGGCAGACAACAAGAAAAAGGGATAAGTAGTAGAAGGGTTTGTGGGGCTTCCCCCCTCCCCCAAAGAAAGCAAGCTTTTCCAAGTTGTAAGAGTTCTAACACTGAAATCCCCTGCCAGTATTAGTAACTTCCTGCTGTCATGATTAAGGACATTTCAAACTTTCTGGTATTTTCAAAATAGTCAGTACCTAGAATTGGCTGAAAAACACCCAGGCATTTAGCTTGCTAACAATAAATTATTTCCTATAGGCTTAACATCCAATGAAGGCATCGCCAGGTGTGAGGTCCCAGCTTGCAATGCCTTGTTCTTTTCCTGGTTGCAGCAGGGCCTCCTTTTGGGTTTGCTTTGACCTGGAGGGTGGGCAGCGGCAGGGTGGGCAGCGGCAGGGTGGGCAGCCGACACTGCTACGCACAGCTCCCTGCCGCACCATGGGAAGTACCATGCTGCCGTGCCAGGCTGCTGTGTCCTCAGAAGACAGCAGACAGTTTTGGTAATAGGCACTGAACATAAACATGGATTCGTGTAGATACAGGACTGCTGCCTTGGTATCTGTTATGAGGTGCTAACAAGTTTTAAACACTGAACCGCAGCTGTGAACTTACCTAGAAGCACTGAGTATCCAACACTCGCACACCAGTGTGTCCCTAAAACATGTTGCAAACCTATCTTTTAAATTTACAAATCAGAGAACTATGGATGCACAATCTTAGAGCAGACAAAAAGACACCTCAGCTGTATCAATTTAAGTTTCATTTAACCAACTAAATCACTCTCATGTTCCAAATTTAAGAGCAATAGCCACAGGAGGTAAGGCAATCAATGCAGAATCACATCTGCAATTTGTTATACAGAACAATACCTACCAAACCTATGTCCTGTGTTGTGCCTGTGAATTGAGAGCCTGAAAGCTTCACCTTACAGTATCTTCCCATGCCTTAGGTAATGCGTGTCCCCCCTCAAGCTTCCCTTCAGTTCAGATGGCTGACCGGGTTGGTCTGTTTGCTAATGAAGTGGTTCCCAGCATCCACATACCAGACCGTGGGTCTGCCCCTCATTTTGATGCTTTTTTTTTCTGGTTTTAAATGAGTATTACCATCACCTACTCTTCTTTCAGTTTGTATTGTCTTAACTCACCCCATGATCTAACACAGTTCTTCTCTACCAGCCAATTCTGTATCAGCTCCCCAATTAAAGTCTCAAGGCAAGAACTCAAAGCAATTTTAAAATGGTAACTGCTGTTTCAAGACTGAACAACTATCCTGTGGCAGCAGAGTTCAAGGCCAGAGGAATCTGTTGCTGCAATGTCTCTACCCTTCCCTGCTTTAATGAGGCTTTCGTGCGGGGGTAGCAGCTCAGCTCTCACGAGGGACATATTGTTATTACTGATCTGTCAAGCTGAAATAAAAATCAGTTGTGCCTAAGCCTTCCTTCTAGTGTCCCTGTAGAAAAAAGGGGGTTATTTTCTAGGGAGAATAGGAGAGAAAGAAAATATGTGAGCTGCAAACATCAAAGCAATAATAATCTAGAGTTAACTCCTCATTGATTCATATTTCACCTAAATCAGCTCATCCAATTTTGTTGTTGCACGACTGCACTTACTATTACATCTACTTATCATGTGCTGGGTAAAAGAAAATGGTACAACCGCTGCCAAGGACTTCAGTAAATGAAGGTTTTGCCTTCCTTACCCCAGCTGCTCTAGGCTTCTCTACAACTTTCACAGTCAAGAGCCTGCTTTGTACAAAGCCAGTGCTTCAGCTCCCAGTGAAGCGTTTCAGAGCACCAGCAGGGAGGACTGTCTTCCCACGGCACTTCTGCTGCGCTTTGACTCTTAAACCAGAGAGCACTTTTTTCCCTTTTCTCTCAACAACAGAGCAGCTTGTGTTGTCCCCTATTGCCCCTGAATCGGGAGACCACATCATGCATTCAGGACATTCAAATGCAGAATAAAGCCTTCAAAGTCCTTCCAACATTGTCATTAGAGTCATTCTACCTTCAGCAGAAGTAAACAACCAGGTACCCAAGGGTAAAAAAGAATTTCCACATGGGAAGGAGCATGGCTGAAGTGACAGACACAACCAACTGATCTTCACAGCTGTTGGAAGGACAACAATGATGCCCTGTTAAGTAAGCCTCCTTCCTTGGTGGTCCTTAAAACTGGGTATCACGTATTGTTATCAATAAATACAGCACCTTCTGCTCATGCTCTACGCACTGCCATTTTTCTGATAGCCAGCAACACCACAGTTGAAGTCTTTTTTTCCTTTTTGCTCAGGATGGGTCAACAACATCCTCCAATCAAAATGTGAACGAGAACCATCTTAACTCTGCACATTGCATTTTCACAAAACCTCCAGTTAGTAGGCTTTACTGGCCTACTAACTACTAGCAGCCTCAAAGAAGGATCCATCCCCTCCCTCCCTGTGTGGCAGCACACCATGCAGCAGCTATGTTGTGCCATCAGCATGGTCTGGCCTGTCCAGTCCCTGCTTTTCACCAGGCACAAATGGCAACAGCCTGACAAGTGCATTAAAACTTAAGCTATCCAAAGGCAGCCAGACAGAAACTTTGCATACAGACCCCCCAGGGTATTCTTCTTTGCTTTAGCTTCCCAAAAATAGTTCTTTAGAGGGGAATGAGGCTTTCAGGGTTTGCTCGTTTCCATTTTAACCAGTTTTGAAAAGACTCCCTCATCCACAGGCTTTTGTTGCTTTCAGCAACTTAAGAGGTCAAAAAGCAGAAGATGTACTGACAAAGGAAACCTGACGTACATCTCGCCTCACTCCGCTAGGTTTCCTCTGCATGTTTATGTAATAAAGAGAAATGGTGTACATCAAAGGGGGTTCAGGAATCGCAGCCTCTGCTCCTGCCTCCTCAGTAGCTTTTCGCCCAGCATTGGTGAATTCCTTTAAAACTTCACTGCCACATTTTCCTCTTTCTGCAAAAAGCAATTAAGAATATTTACTGACCTCAGAGAGGAGACATAGCACTTCAGTTGCAGATGACACCAAGTTGGGTGGGAGGGTCAATCTGCTGGAGGGTAGGATGGCCCTGCAGAGGGACCTGGACAGGCTGGACCCATGGGCCGAGGCCAACTGTATGAGGTTTAGCAAGGCCAAGTGCTGGGTCCTGCACTTGGGTCATAACAACCCCATGCAATGCTACAGGCTTGGGGAAGAGTGGCTGGAAAGCTGCCTGGCAGAAAAGGACCTGGGGGTGTTGGTTGACAGCCGTCTGAACATGAGCCAGCAGTGTGCCCAGGTGGCCAAGAAGGCCAACAGCATCCTGGCTTCTATCAGGAATAGTGGGACCAGCAGGAGCAGGGAGGTGATTGTCCCCCTGTACTCGGCACTGGTGAGGCTGCACCTGGAATACTGTGTCCAGTTTTGGGCCCCTCAATACAAGAAAGACATTGAGGTGCTGGAGTGTGTCCAGGGAAGGGCAACAAGGCTGGTGAAGGGTCTGGAGCACAGGCATTATGAGGAGCAGCTGAGGGAACTGGGGTTGTTTAGTCTGGAGAAGAGGAGGCTGAGGGGAGACCTTATTGCTCTCTACAACTACCTGAAAGGAGGCTGTAGTGAGGTGGGTGTTGGTCTCTTCTCCCATGTAGTTAGTGACAGGATGAGAGGAAATGGGCTCAAGCTGCGCCAGGGGAGGTTAGATTGGATATTAGGAGAAATCTCTTCCCGGAAAGGGTAGTCAAGCATTGGAAGAGGCTGCCCAGAGAGGTGGTGGAGTCACCATCCCTGGAAGTGTTCAAAAAATGGGTAGATGTGGCACTCTGGGACATGGTTTAGTAGGCATGGTGGTGTTGGGTTGATGGTTGGACTGACAATCTTAGAGGTCCTTTCCAACCTTAATGATTCCTAGTTTTTACTCTCATTATAAATAATCCAGCCACCAAGCCAGGAAACATTAAATTGCTGCTCTGTCCTTAATTGGTTTAGTGGTGGACTTGGTAATGTTAGGTTAATGGTTGGACTGGATGATCTTAAAGGTCTTTTCTAACCTAAACAATTCTATGATTAATTAAAGCTTGCAAAGACTTCAAGATCACCCAGTGAAGGGCTTTATAGGAATGCGAAGCACGTCATAAACCCAGAAAATGACCCAGCAGAGACACAAAGGTCATATCTGAAGTGTGTCAAATAAAGATCCCGTTTAGATTTAAAGAAAAAAGTTGTAATTAAAATTACTACAATGTGTTTTCCCACTGTACCTTAACTGAGATTTTACAACACAGTAATCAGAGAATAATTTCACATGCTACGTGGTGAACTGGAAGGAATGCATTTAAAGGCGATTTGCAATCAGACACACGTAGCAGAAACAACTAACTATAAATGTTGGTGTATTATCTGCTTTAAGCTGTAAAAAGACAGAGTGAGGATCCACACAAGCAAAAATGCCTCTCACTACTCCTCACCACTACCTTGAAGTAAAAGCCTCTTTAAGTTTTCATGTTAAAAAAAGAAGTCAGCTCCTTTCAATACTTCACAACCTGAAAGCCACCAGTGACTGGGTTCTTACAGGGTTGAAGGACAGGATCTCTTGAGCTTCAAGGGGAGCGAACAACATGCAGACAGGGACAGGAAAAGGTGTGCACAAGGGCAGGGGACACACTGCTGCTTCTACCGCAGCAATCTGCAAGGTTAGTGGTAGATTTTGCCCCCAGGGCATTTCACACATACCACTGTAAAGCAAGATACCACCCACCAGCTTAAAAACTTGCCAGCTGCTGGCCTGACCAGCCAGCATTACAAGTCAAGTCACGGATCAGGGCAAATACTTTACAGTCCTTGATGTAATAATTACATAGCAGCAACTGCACCATTTCATGAGAACTCACTGCTGCCTCGGGACCCTTTTGCTAGGTGGGAGGATGCAAACTCAGTCAAGACCACAACTTGGCCAGAGAGGGAGGGCTGGTGATGAGGGTGACCCTCCCAGGAGAGCCTGAGTACCTTATGCTTCAATCAGTAAACAACCACCACAGTGAGCACCTGTACTGCTGGAAAGCTGGCCCAGCAAATGTTTTTGACAGTTCATTTGGGTGCCCTTAAAGCTACCAAAGGTTTATGTAATTTGTCATCTTCTTTGTCCCAAATCCCACAGCATTTTTTCTTTCCCCTAACAGAACTGCCTGTACCACATGTGAACCTCAGGGTGTTACATCAGGTTTCGTAATGTTGGAAGGAGCACAGGAGTAGGGATGAAGCAGTTAAGCAGCCACCCTTTCCATTTTGCCTGGTGAACAACACGCTACTCAGGGTATCCAAAGCCCTTTACAGAGCAGATCTCAGCAGTAGCCTCACACTCTTTTAGGACTAAACAGTGACTGCTTAAGTAAGGACTTCTATGATGGAGGATCTCAGCATCTTCATTCCATTGCTCCACCCAACAAATTCCTCTGCTCTTGGACAGCAGCCTCCCCCTCGCCTCCCCCAGCCACAAGACACAGGGTCTGCCATGTATCAGGGTACCCCAGGGGAAACACAAGGCGAGTCGTGTATTTCCCAGCCTATCATCACATCTTTCGGAGGTGCAGAAAAAAGGCAAAGATAAGCCCATGTTCATTTGTTCCCCTCAGGATGCGTAGAGTAATTGCTGGAGGTGACTTAGAAGTTAAACATATATTCACATTTTTAAGAAAGGTACAGCATTGAAGAAGCTTCCAGGGTGGAGCGTGGCTGGCACGCAAGGAGTCAATTCCACAGAAAGTTCCCTAGGCCTGCAACCTTAGATATCAGTAACACCAGGGGAACTTGGTGTACTGGCTCTAAAAGGAACTGTCCGAAGGGTGGAGCAGTGTGGAGACACCATGGCCAAGCTCTGTGATGATAGGGGAACTTGAAGGTACCACAGAACCGATAAGCTGCATATTTGCTACCCTGGGCCAACAGTCTGTCATGATTTTGACAAAATGCTGTCCTTTTGGTAAACTTTGCTCATTATAATATCATTATAATACCAAAACACACCTCCATCCCAAAAGCTACCGGCCTCTAAGGTGCAAACACCCCTCACTGAGCTTGCACTTTTTAATTTTCCTAGTCTATACCTTTAAAAACAAAGCGAGAAAACTTTATACCAATCATAACAAAGGTATGTATGACAAGAGTCACTCAAGCTCCACCTGAAAGGTAAAAAAAAAGTATAAAATAACTTGAGAGAGAGAGAACGTTGGGGAAGATATCATCATGTACCACTATGACTTCTGGGATCAGCCAATGGGCTCAGCCTCTCTTCCCCCCCCATCAGGATGCCTTTGGGTAAGAGTTGGACACTTGGTTATACCGAGTGCTTCCCCGGGAAACTTAGAAACCTCTATATAGAGTTGCTTTCTATCTTTTAATGCATTTGTAGCCAGGCTGTGTTACTCATATTTTTGGTATTTACGCGTGCTTTGCATACAGTGAATTTATCACCAGTAATCCAAAAGAACCTGTGTATCTGTTGCTTTAATAAACTACACTATTCATTAATCCAGCCATGATAGTTCTCATTGAACGCGACCAGACACTTTAAGTGTGGCCGTAGTAGTTCATGCAGCGTGACTAGATAGAAGGTGCCTCACGTTATTTGTGCATCCATAATCATGATAGTTCAGTACACTGAACGCAACTGGACTTGTAACGACGAATTGGGCATCTGCCAACTTACTTTAACCTCTTAATGCAACAGGATGTCAGTACTTAAATGCACTAGGTTGTGGTTCAAGATTCATTCCTGCCAGCAATGGTCGCTGGGCAATATATGTGTGATGTGGGTAAGCTGTGCAACCTAAGTTCTGCAGAAACAGAGTGCACAGTACAGCTGATGCAGGCTGCAGAAAGGCAGATGATACTGTGATTCAGCAGTGAGGTTGCTGGTGCTAACTCATCACCACGCTGTCTCTGAAAAAAAATGAGTTTGTTTAAACCTGGCCAATTGACCTCATATTGCTTCAGCACCTCCTTCTAATGACTGCAAAACTTCTAACCACAGCATTTCCGATTCACTCGTACATGTCCAAAAATCCAATTTACAGCCTTTTGCCAGTAGCAACCAGGATGAAAAAAGCTATTTGTGGATCCAAGAAAGAAAAGATGAGGTAGAAGAGGGAAATAAAACAATCAAGGCATAATCCAATTCCACAAGAGTGAATTCTACTTTCAAACCTCCTCAAATTAAGTTTAAATGAAAAAAATTATTTCCTGAAGACACATTTCTCATTCAAAGCAGCCACAGTTCTTCTGATTCTGAGTGCCTAAATAAATATATTGCACACACCACTTTTAATAAGGATAGATTTTTTTCATTTTATCTTTGACCATTTATTGCAGGCTCCAAATGCATGGCCATCTCTTCCATATTTTAAGTCACTCTGGGCCTACATTTTACACCTTCGTCCTATAATTTCATTAGTTTTCATGTTAGGAGTGTGAAGTAACAGAGATCTTCAAAGCCACTAATCCTCCTTTTCTTCTATACTGAAACAAAGATCTCAGTGGCAGGCCATGGGAGGACATGAACAAACGGTGCCAAAACACACAAACTCCATCCTCTGGTAAGACACCACCATTTCCATGGTAAGCCACCATGTTGGCTCCCCAAGTGGCAGATGTTCCAAATCCACAGAACAAGCATGGTGGGTTTTTACTGTTACAGGAAACATTTCGGGGTTTTGTCCACTTAATATTGGAAATAGTACTTTCTCATTACAAATCCAGCTCATTTGCAAGGGAGATATCCCATGGGGAGAATAAAGTGAACCAACTGAAGCCTGAAGTAGAATGTAAACAAGGAAGCTGAAACAGCTGCTGGATGTTGTTCGCTCTTCCACACATTTTCAGGAAACACTCTTAAGTACATAGATAGATCAGCATTATCTGTATCATCCTGCATGGGAATGGTTCAAAGTTGCGCCAGGGGAGGTTTAGACTGGACATTAGAAGCATTTACTTACTGAGAGGGTGGTCAAACACCTGGAACAGGCTTCCTAGAGAGGTGGTCGGTGCCCCAGGCCTGTCAGCGTTTAAGAGGCATTTGGACAACGCCCTTAATAATATGCTTTAACTTTTGGTCAGCCCTGAAGTGGTCAGGCTGTTGGACTGGATGATCGTTGTAGGTCCCTTCCAACTGAAATACTCTATTCTATTCTATCCTATCCTATCCCCAAGCATATGATACCTGTTTTTAACAAACATTCTTTGCTGCCTCACTTTTATTTATTGTTAAGTGTAAAATGTCAATTCAGGTATTCATTGACATCTCTCCCATCCACAGAAGCTGGGCTTTTTATTTTTGTGTACAAGTGAGGCCACCTCTTTACCCTGCTGCCAGATGGGCTGAAAAGTGCACTAGTCAAATCAGCTACATGTAGAGATGGTATCATCCGAGAAGAGCACCAGGAAACAGATGACAAGACATTAATATCTCCAAGTTTGGCTCGGTACCTTTACAAGATACCAGTAACATTGATCTGCAGTCTTATCCAACCTTCGTATTCTCAGAACTGCCACAGCAACTCCTTAAGCAGTCTCTCCCAGTCAGACACCCCTTCTAGTGACTGCACTGTGCGGGTGACCCACGGGGTTGTTAGGATGTTACCTGCAGAGACAAGCCTGGTCCTGGCCAAGCAGAGAGCTGTCACAACAGGGGACAGCTTTGGGCTAGGAAACCTGCACCCCACTGGCGAGCGCGGCAGCAGCTGGTGCTCCGTGCCGGCCCTCAGGGGATGTGCGCTGCTCCTACCCTCAAGTCAGGAGCCCTGCTCTTTTCTCTGAGCTCAGACACCCATGATGCACAGCCTGGAGACCCACAGTTCAGTCCCCACCACTCTGGCATCCAACCAGCAGACAGGAAAATCTCCGGGAGACTGAAAACTACATTACTTTTTCATTGACAATAAAACTCATGGCCATGTTTTCAAGAATGCCGTTCCAGCTGGCATCAGGTTTTCACGAGGAGTTAAGAATCTATCTGCATACCTGGAAAAGGGGAGGGTTCTCAGAAGCATCATAGATAGAGCAGCTCTTGTCACAACCTGAATGACCCCAACATGTTCCTGGTCGTTTTGAAAGTCCACCACTTACTTTCATCATTAAATCAAAAACATATTTTTCACAAGATCTGTTCCCAGGAGCAGGTTATAACTGCTCCTCAGCCAGCAGGAATGAACGCTAAGAACTTGCAACTTTTTACATGCACTGTATGAAAATACTTCATAACTATGTCTTGGAAGGAGAGGGAGCTGCAGTCTATGGATAACGTTCAGGTTAAGTACTTCAGTAATCTGCTACCATCTGACATTCACAGACAGAAAAGTCAGTTACTTCATTTAATGATTTAAGGATTAGAATGAGTTTGGTTTTGTATCAGACTTGGCTTAAGAAGGATGAGCTGGATTCATTAGAAAATGAAGTTTAATTAATAAGTTACTTCTAGTTAAAATTAGCTAATGAAGTTCAGGGTAAGAAAAACCAAAAAAACCCAGAAAGCAGTTTTAAATCAGACTATGTAACTGATTTACAGGGCACGAAAAGAGAATGAATTTGACAACTGCTCATCTTCATCAATAGCTCAGAAACCAATATTTCTTTGAATTGACATTTAAATGACACAGTCAGTCAGTTTGCTTTGGAGCGGCATCATTTGGATTTATAGCAAGAGATACCAGGAACAGAGCTTATGTGCAATCCATCACTTTTTCCTCCCAACTGGAACAATAAAGCCAGAAAGATACTGCATCTCCTTGAACTAAGATTTCTGCCCCATCTCTGAGCCTGCACAGATGTTAAAGTACAAGCATAACCCCATTGTGGAAAGAGAGGGCAAGAGGCAGCAGCAGGCTATCCGCCGAGCAGGGGAGGAGAGCTCTGCAATATCCATAAGCAGCTCCAGAATAGGGGTGCTACAGCAGACCCCATGGTACCACCTTCTCCGGCTGTGCTCAGGGCATGACAGGTGACCGGCAGCACAGCATCTCACCCACTGACCTAATTAAAAGGCTTAAGGGTCTGGGGGAAGAGAAAGAAGGGGTTTTATATCCAGATACTGTGTAAGCATATGCTTACTTCATAACAGCTCTCAGGAGCATTACAGCTACCTTCCTCTTACCTCTCATATTGTGCAATCCACACTACCAAAAACCAACTCAACTGCTGCTCTTTTGGGCTGTCTTCAAGCAGGGTAGTTGACAATAACTGTAGGTAGCTGACAGTAACTGTGGTATCTCTGAGGTAATGGAGTTTGTCTTTTGCTTTGAGGGCCATGTGTCTTTCCGATATAGAGGTACAAGAATATCAAGATGACGCAGTTAGTCACAGAGACTGTCTCCTGCACCAGGCTGGTTCTGGCACACACCAGTCATGAACTGTATCGCTTACCTAAAAGATATCAGGACCATACTGTGCGCAAGTATCCTTTGTGCAGATGCAAATATGGTACTAAGACATACTGGTGGGTATTTCCAGAAGTGGTTTATTTGGTACCTGCCCATGAAACACTCAGGATAACAGGAGGACAAAGACGGGAAGATACAACGCTGATTAAGAAACATCCAGTCAACTTTTCCAGCAGTTTTGTAACGTTTGTGCATTTGATCACCATAAGCAGACATACAGCTTTAATCTACACAGACATGTACAGTGTCTCCCAGAGAAGTGCTATCTGCCATAGCACTAAAACATTTGTCATTTAAGTTTTAATGCCATCTCAACCACTTCTACTTTTTCCAAAAGAAAACCCAACTAATTCACCTTAATCATTCAGAAAGTACAACAAGTTCTAGACCATGCAGACTCACTTTACCGAATTCAGGTCATGGAGTAACTGACTCTTCATTCCACTTGCCTTCATTTTAGTAATCAGTGACTGGCAGCTCAGCAGTCAGTGTTGAAGACTATTTCTGGAGGATAAAAATCTGGCTTGGCCAGAATCAATGAGAACAAAACAGGGTATTTAAATTTCAATATTTGAATATTTTTTTAAATAAGCCCAAAACCATGAACACGACTGAGTATTAGCTAGTTATCCGAACTCAGTTTATGCAAACGTAAGCCAACACGTGCTATAGTTATGCTGCTTGCGCCATCTGCACTGTTTACATGTAAATGCACAGATCTAGCAGGAATGCACTGAAAACTCAATTATGAAACTGCCATTTCACCTGTCTTTTCAAATGCACCTAAAGTGCAGCTGAGGCAGAGAACACGACCACAGCAGTGCAGACAGCGGTGCAAAACCAGTGCATTTTGGTAATACCCATTTCTAGTACACAGAGGAGGCTGCAGCAGCTCAGCATGCTGAAAGCTAGGCAGGATCTTTAAACACAGAGTTCATGGGAATTCAACAGTTTCCCTTCCTTGCATTCTCTACTACGTAATTCAAAAGAGGCAGCACGTCATGCTATTTTAAGATAATGGTATCATTAAGGGTAAAATACGAGTAGTTATTTTAAAATGCAGCAATGCAGCTGAACTGCATCAAGGCTCACCCCGAAGTCTGGGTCTGACTGAAGCAAGGAATTTGCAAACATTGTATAACGGAGTTAAAACAAAAGGGTGAAAATGCAAGACAGAAAAGCACCGGCCAGCTAACCCAAGATATATTACATAGGCAACAGCTTCCTCGCCTAAGTCCAGCTGCTGCTCCAGCACCCTGTGGAAGCTGGGAACTCCTGTGTGACCAGCAGGCTGAAATCCTCTCTCTTAAAACAAAGCAGACTTTGTTTTAAAGTCAAAACACAGCATCAACTCTTGTGAACCGACGAGGAGGCGGGCAGGGTGCTGCCAAAATCCAACAGCTTATCTCCCTGGCAGTATCACAACGGGCTGTGACACAACACGTACTAGCGTCCGTCTAGGAAATAAATCTGCAGCTTCGAGCTCTCACCTGGCACAAGCACACGCTGGCAGCAGAGTCAGCGCCAGCTCGGGCACCTCTGGTGCGACGGCCAGTGCCGCTGGGGCTGCCACGAGCCGCAACCAGCCCTGCCCACGCTCCCGCTATCTGCTTGCTGGCAGCAGCCTCTCCCGTGACTCTATCGCCCAGGAATGGCAACCAGCTCACCCCTCAGGGCGCGGTGCTGCTGGGGGACCCGGCAACATGGGGGCGAAACACGCCAGGAGCGGACCCTAAACCTCCCAGGACCAGCTTCCTTCACGTGGGACTGACCTGCGGGAAGCACCACGGGGACAAACGGAGGTCAGGAGAGCTGCCAGAGGGAGACCACGACACCGGGACAGCCGACTCGCGCCAGGCACTGCCTGTACGTATGCACACGCTCAGACACACGCATGCAGAGTTTGGCAGCAAACCCTCCACCCCCCAGTCGGGTCTGATCAAATCCTCCTCAGCTGGCTGGCTGGTCAAAAGCAGGCTATTTTCTTTTACAAGTTAATACAGTTAGCAGAGAGGAATGGATTGTAGTACTTGTTACAGGCTACTCACCCAGGCACTGAAAATGGCTGTACTTCTTTAAAAGCAGAATGCCTTCACTTTGGGAAACTTATTTTTGTTTTGCTACTGTCATTTGCTAACGTACCCAAGATCCTGTAAAACCCCAGAAAAGGCTAGGAAACGAGAAGAGACGATTTAAAAGCTGACGGTCAGGACAGGAATTTATGGAATGAAATCTTTAAGGGCAGGAGCAGATAGAGCAAGCCAGCCAACTAACGCTTTCGTGCCCTGTCTCTGACCAGCAAATTCATTTCATGGGCAGACCAAGGCTTAGGAGATGATTTAAAATACCTGCTCGTGATGTGTGCTTCTCTGCATCACCTGGGAGTCCTTGGCGTAGCTAGCACGCTGCCATGTGTCGTCCTCCTGCCTTTTCCAGCAGACCCTTAGCAATCACAATGTCGCAGTTCCCCAGGCCTTACAATCAACTGGTTTGTTGTAAGAGAACTAAAAATAGTGCTGAATTTTTCGCTGAAGCACTTGCTTGAGTGAACATAGTGCCAGTCAGCCCATGTGTGAGCGAGCTGTACGGACCTTCAATATTAAATATAGCCCAGATCCTCCTGGAAACATGGCCATTGACTTTTTTAAAAAGATTTTTTTTTTTTTTTGAAAGACAGCACAAAATAAATGCTGCTTCTGGCTGCTAAAAAACAAAATGAGTGGAGTTGTTTTAAGAATATCCTCAGGGAAAGAGTGAGTCACTTAAGCTGCTTTTATGATAAAAGATCCCCAGAGGAAGTATATCTCCTTAGCAGTCTCCAAGCTGTTCAGAGACCCATATGCCCCCCTGAGAAACAAAGTTTCATATTGTTGGGTTTTTTGGGTTTGTGGTGTATGTTTTTAATAGTTTGAACACCTGCTTCCACTGCAGAGTTAATGCTAGCATGGGAAACAGAGCAGGATCTCATAACACCTCAGGAGGATGATTAACAGAAGCATCTGTCCTGCAGGGCTGTTAATAATGAAGAGTACAAAGAGGCCCATAAGGATGCTGCATATGAAAGTTTATGGCATAGGTTGACAAGTCCAGGGAAAAAAAAAATCTCAGAGGGAATTATTTTTGCAAAGCTTTTCATTACCATGCCCTGAAAACAATCACTGAAGACAAAGGTTGCAAAAAATATCATTCAAGACACAGATGCCAGCAGTGCTGCCAACGTCCAAGCTGGGACCCCAGAAGCAGATTTAGATGCAAAACTTCCAGTCAGCACACACCAGACTCACACAACACGTTCACACTGTGGCACACAGGTGGATAAGCCAAGAAATGAGAAGATGCAGGTGATGGCTGGCAACAACCAGTTGTGGCATTTTAAAAGGCTGGTAAATTCTCCTGGTCATTCTCCTGGTAGTTGCTTCAGCTGTGAAGCGGGCACCAGAGTATGCCTTAGAGCAAGCCAGGATGTCTGAACCACAGAGAGTTAAGTCTTACTACTACCAGTAGACATTACTCTGTAAAAGCATCTAGAAATCCAGACTATATGACATAATATACACCAGTGAGAAGGTGGCATCTATAACTTTAGTCTGTGCTACATTGAGTCACTATATGACTATACTTAGTGAAAGTGAATTTGTAAGTCAGGATAAATCTGCAAGAAAATTATTTCTTCACCTCAACAAATAAACTGCCACTGCCAGAGAAGCTTTCCAGAAGTAGCTCTCCAGGCTAGAGTAGTTCTGTACATACATACGTATTTACATATATACATACACACACCCCCACACACAGGGAAAGAGAAATCTATCTATTTTAAAGGAAGAGTTTAGGATGAAAGTAAACACTAAAAAGTTGGAGAGTTACTGGGAATATCAGAGGAGAGACACTGCTTTTTGTTTGTTTCACTGATTTTCATAGGAAGGAGTTGAAACCGAAAAGACCAAGGTGCTTATGTGGCCGGTTTGACTGTTAATGTAAAATTGGCTCCCACATTTTTACTTCCCCTCATACGTCTTTGAACATTGCTTCGATTTTATTTGTTTTGCAGTAGAACTGCAATATTTTTGCCCTTGTGAAAGGGCTGGCAAATTCCTCCTACTCCTTTCTATTGCTGACAAAACATACTGCCAGGCAGTGTATAACATCTACATAGCACCAGAGGTAGCCACAAACCTAACAGCATCTTCATTCCTGCTCCGCTCCCCACCTATTATTTATAGAGAGAAAGAGCATTAACAGAGCACAAAGTTCTCATTAGTTTAGCATCACTTTGCCATCTGTTCCTTCCCATGAGTTGATCCTAATGAGAAACTACTTCAAAACACATTTAAGGACCAGCTGCACCCAGTGAAGTCAGCAGAAGAGGGGAATATTCCCCTCCCAATACATCACACTGATGCTACACAGCAGCTCCTTCCCCTACCAAAATCAAGGGGAACGCTGCCATTAATATTAACACAGCCCTGGGTCACAGCCTTTTGCAGTCATGTTGAGCAAGTATCCCACTCAATATTGTTTTTCTCAGTAATTCACAACTCTCTTTTCAGTCAGAGGGGAGACAACACTACAAACATTACCTGTCCCTCAGGCCTGAGCAGCCAGCTTTCTGCAGCTGCTTCTCCTGCAGTGCATTCATCTATGGAGTAATCAGAGAATCACAGAATACCACATTGGAAGGGACCTCAAGGATCATCTGCTCCAACTTTTCGTGGCAAAAGCACGGTCTAGACAAGATGGCCCGGCAGCCTGTCCAGCCAAATCTTAGTCCAGTGTTGGGGAATCCACCACTTCCCTGGGGAGATTATTCCAATGGCTAATTTTTCTCAATGTGAAAAATTTTCCTCTTGTGTCCAATTGGAATCTCCCCAGAGGTAACTTGTACCATTACCCCTCCTCCTTTTCATGTGACTCCTTTTAAAAAGGGAGTCTCCATCTTCTTTGTAGCCACCCTTTAAATACTGGAATGAGGTGATAAAGTCTCCCCTAAGCCTTCTTTTCTCAAGGCTGAACAACCCAGTTCTCTCAGCCTTTCCTCATACGACAGGCTTCCCAGTCCTTTGATCATCTTTGTGTCCCTTCTCTGGATCCTCTCCAGCCTGTCCACATCTTTTTTTGTATAGCGGGGACCAAAACTGAGCACAGTATTCCCAGTGTGGCCTGGCAAGCACTGAGTAGAGTGGGATAGTGACTTCTTTATCTCTGCTGGTGATGCCCTTGTTGATGCAACCCAGCATTCTGTTAGCTTTCTTTGCCACAGCAGCACACTGTTTGCTCATATTGAGCTGCTTGTCCACCAGGACCCCCAGGTCCCTTTCCACAGAGCTGCTCCCCGGCTGGGTGCATCCCAGCCTGTGCTGCACTCCTGGATTAGGTTTTCCCAGGTACAAGACCTTACATTTGTCTTTGTTGAACTTCATAAGGCTCTTGTTAGCCCACTCTTTCAGCCTATCCAGGTCTTCCTGCAGGGTGGCTCTCCCTTCCGATGTGTCCGCTTCCCCACTCAGTTTGGTATCATCAGCAAGCTTCATCAGAGTACACTTGATCCCATCATCCAGATCACTTATGAAGATATTAAACAGCGTTGGGCCCAATATTGATCCCTGCAGGACCCCACTTGTGACAGGTTGTCAGTTTGAAAAGGAGCCATTTACTACCACCCACTGGCCACAGCCTGTCAGCCAGTTCCCCACCCACTGCACAGACCACTTGTCTAGACTGTAACGCATCATTTTCTCTAGGAGGAGGCTGTGGGAAACCTTATCGAAAGCCTTGGAGAAATCCAGGTAGACAATGTCCATCGCTCGCCCCACATGAACGAAGGAGGTTACTTTGTCATAGAAGGCGATCGGTTTGTCAAGCATGATTTGCCCTTGCTGAATCCATGCTGGCTTTTCTCAATCACATGCTTCATTTGACTTGTGATAACCCCCAGGAGGATTAATTCCATAACTTTCCCAGGGACTGAAGTAAGACTGATGGACCTATAATTTCCTGGATCCTCCTTTAAGCTCTTCTTGTAGATGGGGGTGACACTAGCCTTCTCCCAGTCTGCTGGGATGTCCCCCAATCTCCACGACTTCTCAGAAAGAATGGAGAGTAGCCTCACAATGACGTCAGCCAGCTCTCTTAACGCCCTCAGGTGGATATTGTCAGGGCCCATCAATTTGTAGGGGTCAACCCACTGCAATCGTTCACATACCAACTCTTCCTTTACTGACAGTGGATCTGTGTTTGCATCAACCTGGATTTTTGTTCCCAAGGCCTGGGACCCAACAGTGCTGGTAAAGACAGGTGAAGAAAGTGTTGAGAACCTCTGCTTTTTCAGCGTTGTTGGTGATTATTTCCCTTCTCCTGTTTAACAGTGGGCCAGTGATGTAAGTATTCAACAGGCAGCCACTGCCCGGGGAGTCAGACCTTGGCTGACACTATGCAGAGAAAGGTGGAAATACGGGAGCATGGTTACTGAGATTTAGAGAAGTTCACTACTGAACTTACAATGAGATTGCTACTGCCACTGCCCTGCAGACAGGTGAACCACATCACAGCAAGTATGCGGCATCTGTCATTGGAAACGCTGAGGTTAAACCTCTCTGTTCTCCTGAGAAAATTCCTTCTGAACATCCACCCCTAAATCCCTCAGAGTATGGTGGTCCCATATAGTGGTGGGACAGACTACAAGATTAATTTGGTTGGGAGCCAGCCTGTAAATCTACTGCGTAGTTTGGTCAAAAGCATATGAGCAAGAATAAGTCACCTCCTGGGCCCAAGAATACCCTGGAAAACAGTGGTCATTTTTTAACTGTTTGAGACAAAACCTCTAAAGCTTCATGCTGTAGGATTCCTCATTACAAATCAGGGTTAGCCTGAATCCTCTCTGTTACCGCACCTAAGCAAATCAGCTGGGCTTGGGAGAGCACAGAAGCAGCCCAGGAAAAAGCCATGCTGCAAGCCTGCAGAGCTCCCTGGTTCTGCCCAGGGCTCAAAAGTGAAGACTCTGAATGCAAGTGATCACCACTTAGATAAATCTCTGCTCCCAGTACAAATTTAGAAGTTATTACTTCTATTTGCTATGATGCCTCAATTTGCCCACCTTCAAAACTATCAAAAGCAACAGAATGGGTCATCAACATCACAAAGTTGTATTTGAATCCTTAAGTAAGTGTACTCTGCAGGTTGCTGTGGGTAGCTCAGCAATGCTGCTTTTGTTCCCCAACGGTTTTCTAATTGGGTGTGTGTATTTACACCTTACACATAGGGGATAGGGTAGATACTGTGGGAGCATGACTTATGGAAGATCACACCACCAAAAAATGAAGTTTATTCACTGGTGAGAAATGTAAAGCATGATACAGAACATAATTTCACATTCTGAAGGACTGGTCTGGATAACTCAATGAAAACCCAATAAGTGCATAACTAATGCTTAAAACCTATTCAGTGTCCAAATCACAACCTTGAGTCTTCACACTGTGTAAAAGCAAAAGAGTGAGTTACACTTAGGCTATCTTAGCCTTTTTGGAGGGTAGGGCTTTTTTTAAATAGTTCCTAAAGCACAGGAGTTATGGCTCCTGATCAAGCACAGCAATTCAAGAAGAAGATAAACACCATTTCCGTGTGTGAATGGTGAATTATACATTTCACCTAAGCAAGTCAATAGCCTCACAAGGTGCACTATATCAAAGATCAAGCTCTCAACTTCTGAATTCCCTCAATAAAAATTACACTATAAATAGGCTTCCACCTTTCCTGCAGTTCATGGAAAAGGCAAGAAATCTGTTCCCTTTCTTGTCTCACACTTCTGCTCTCTGTTGCACCAGGGAATATTTAGAGCAATCTTTTGTAAACAGCACGTGTTTCTGTGTCTGCCCCAGCACTGGCCACAGCACTGTGGGGCTGCGTTCCTGAAGTTTTTTGACGTCGGTTGACACCAGGGCCGCCCAGGCAGGGAGCAGCTGTGTGTGTAGGTGGGCAGGGAACAAGGGGAGGGACAGGGAGACGGGAAACTTAGCAACTTTGCTGCCTGCGAATGTCACGATACTGACTGCGGCTCCCTGCATCCAGACTGTTTAACAAGTTTTCCTCTTCTGCCGGCTGGCTGAGATGAGGGGGACTGTTTTGCCGGACATTTTGCTTTCTTCCCTAGTACCATCACCAGCAATCAGTTACATCTCTTACCCGATGAAACAAACAGTTTAGTAATTTCTGCTCTGCCTTGTAAGGTCTGGGGTCTGCCGCTTACGGTATTTGCTTCACGTTTCCAACATCCCAATGAAAAGATCCTTCATTATTACTGGAGAGACTGTAACTGAGCACACTGGGATTATTTTTAATACTTCATGTGACTTCAGAAAGCAATTTTTTTTTCATAATGCATGCTTAAATGGGACTCAAGCCTCTTCTTCCCTTCAGTTTTAGTAGTTTAAGGAAGGAACGTTTTCAGAGGTGCCAGCTGGGCTACACCCATGCAAAAAGGCAGCAACACCTAGAAATGTGAATTGCAAGGATCATACGCTAATGTAAATTTAGCTGTCCAGCTTATCCCTTGTGTTTTATGACATATGTTTAATAATATGATCACATATATATTAAAGAATGAGGTATGAAACAAGACAGCTAAGCAGTGTAGGTACTCAGAATACTACTGAGGGGAATCTTTAAAATACACATCAATCCCCAACTGCTTAGGGAATTTAGTGTGAGAAGAACACTTTGGGTCGTTTGTTAAAAGCTCCTAGAAAACGTAGGGATGTTCAGATTTGGGTCTGCCCTCCACATTATCAGCAAATCTCTCATTGTCAATAAAATAATCTGTATTGAAAGTAAAGCTGTCAGCTTGGCTCTCAAAATTACTAAAAGCAGCATTACGTTAATAGGCATTACTGGATGTTCCTATGAGAAGCTGAACTGTTCTTTCGATTACTGCGCTATACACGGGTAGGTGAAAAGTCAGTCACGTGCACAACCATAACTGCAGACTAAAGGACATACCAAGAGGGAGACAAGATTACAATCACAGAAAATGAGAATCAGGCACAAAAATTATTTCCTGTGAGACACAGATGCAGCATCTGGTTTTGCATATTCTACCACAGGAATAAATCTTCCTGACTGCTTTCCTCCCTTTCCTTCCAACTTCACTGCAGTCCAAATACAGTTCAGCTGATACGTAAGAAATGAGCCTTTCTCTGCATGTTTGTGCATTTGAGGGTTGAGTTGGTTATATTCACACAGCCTGCAGGGATGCCCAAATAACTACGAATATGACATCTTCTCACGGAAGCTTCTGTCAGATGTACCATGTGAAGGGCTCTCAGCTGCACAACCATTTAACTTGCCGAATTACATTTTTGGCTGCTGTTCTGCCTTGCAGCTTAGAGAAACCCTCTTCAGGAGCTAGGTCACACGAATGAATTGCCAAAATATACTACTTTTCAAAGAGCTTAATCGTAAGGGGAACGGAAGACATGAGAAATGTTATAGTAGGTCTGGAAGAAAACATCAGAAAAAATTATTGTGCAGTTGTAACCCATAAGGATGACATCTTTTCTATCTTCCTCTTATATCTATTTGTTACATATGAAATGCACAGGTTCATAAACACAAATTTATATGCAAATTGCACTTCACACATTAACTCACTTTCAGTTTTGATGCTAGGAAAGTATGGTGTTTGTGTGATGCATCTGTCTGCTTGACATAAGCAAACACCAGCTGTTATTTGCTTGATTTAAAAGAAGCAAGTAAACAAAAATTTATTAATTAAATGGGGAATTCAGAAAGCTTAGATGTGGATTCAGAACTTATTACACAATCACATCAACTTTGAGTCAAGGAGAGCACATGAGACAAGATGGATACTCCAGTATATTCTCTGTAGTAGTAACTTGGCACTTTATTTACATGCACCATTAACATCTTGTCTGACATAACCAAGTATGGACTTTGGTATCTCATGTGCTTAAGCAAAATCAAGTCATATATATGCTAAGAAGTGGCCATATACTTGTTCCACCTGTGTCTCCCTCTGCATCACAGCAAAATGCTGGTGACAGTATTGTCTTGGTTTCAAATCCACAGAGGAAAGCAGAAAATAAGCAGAGGTTCTGAAGATGAACACGGTTTTGAGGTTTGACCATGGAAAATAACCCTCTAGGGGTTATTAACCCAGAAAAGCACTTTACTTGCTCCTACATGGAAAACAAAACTTCTCAAACTCTTTGCCTTTGGGAAATACAGCACATCCTGCAAATCACAGGGTTTGTTTCCCAGCAATTTTTCCAACAGCTCAGTGATATGTGCCACCAGGCTGGTACAGTTCATCTGCAAGACCACAGTTATGAATCCAGCTCTTTAAAGCTCTTCCCTCCTGGGTCATCAGTTCAAACAAAACTCTGATCTGAAACGATTGAAACCTGCCATAGCCTCACACCTGTGAAGCAGCTCCAATGAAACGAGACGGTAGTTTCACTCCCATTGCTGCTGGAGAAGCAGCACCATAAAAATGACTGTAATCAGTAGCACCTCTGATACCCAGCTCAATGAAAGAGGCCAAGAGCAGGGTACACATGGAGGATGGCCTTTGACTTTGTCCCGTGATGATTTCTTGTTCAGGACAGAAAGGCTTACAAAAGAAGACACTTACTGAGTCTGTGCTCTCTTAAAACTTCTGGGTATTCTTTCTGTTACCTGCCAACTCGCAGTCATACCATTATAACTCATACAATACTATCATTTCTGCTGGGCTACGTTAAATTAGATGCTGATAACCACTGTTTTGCTGAGAGGGTGAAAACACGCTTCCTCAAAGTGCTTTGCCTTTTTATATCATCAGTGGGATGTTCAAAGGCCCTACAGAAAACCGTGACTTACAGCTAATTTATAAAATATTAATAATACACAAATCAAACATATAGACCCTGGTAGTTTTCCTAAATTACAGCATCGATCCCAGAGAGACCTGTCTTACCCTGTGTAACTTGGTCTGTGTCAGGAGATCAGACACTGCTCCTTTTCCATTAGGGCATGGAGTAATGCAAGCTTATATTTATTCCAAAGCTTCCAGGAGAGGAGAGCAGTGATGGGGCAAGAATTAGCTGTGCACCACCATTTCCCAACTCACACACAGACACATCAGCTGCAACTTGACAGCTAGGATCAGTAAGTTATTCCAAAACATGAACTCAGCAGCAAGCTGGAAGGTAAAGCTAAATTTCTGTACTTTGCATTGCTCTAATGTTGAGAAAGGGTCAAGGGAAAGCACGGTAAGAAGGCAGAAATCTCGCTTCTGTCCACAGAAGTGCTTTGCTGCAGTTTATAAGCAGAGACAGAAGAAGAGTAGTGAATACTCATTTTCCATATCCCACATAGGTAAATCCTAAAATAATAAGGGTCTACGGGGTATTAACTACCGTCTTTCAGGAACTAAGAGAAGAGAATAGAATAATAAATAATAAAATATGTTTGAGAAAGGAGTTACATAAACAGATTATGCCTCTAGGCTGCAGTAAGTGGATAAATATTTTTATCCCCTTTCCACAGACAGCAAAACGAATGTAATGAGGCAACAGTGAAATATCTAAAACAGACCTGAGAGAGGCAGCTCCAGGAACAGAAATGTAACACATTCATTCCCTGGCGGTTGCCACTATTCACTCCACCACTGCTGCTCCATCGCTAACTAGGCTAAAAATAATAAATTACATACTTGCTTTGCCCAGGGTAGAGATGCCCTCAGCAGACACAGCCGTGTTCTGCAGTGAACGCAGGGGACAGCTGTGATCTTATTTCCAATTTGGCTTGCTCAGCTGCAGTAGGGGGTGGGCATCCCTGAAGAATCCCAGAATTTACCACTCCAAAGAGCTTCCTACCTGAATGGCCCATTTCTGCTGGCTCTTGGAGCTGAGCTGTCACACTCCCCGCACAACTTTTAGCAGCTACTCAAAACCCCCTAATTTCTTGGTCAGTCCAGGCTAGAGAAGAAAGAAGTTATGAGTATCTTCCAAAGGGCAGGATCAAAACGTGCTGAGAGCAGAGCTCTGTCAGAAAACATCTAGGCTTGTTGCCAGCACTCCATGAAGGATCTGTTTTACACACAAACAGAGGCTTGGGGATAGATTCACAGCTCCAATGATATTTATGTGCTTTTTACTTTGACAGGGCTTGTTAGAGCCTTCCACTGCGCTATACTTCCCTGACCTGTGCAGCAGGTTCACTGCAACCCTGATGCCTGTGGACATGAACACAAGATGCTTTTTCACTTCCTCCTTTGGGAAACAAGAACATGACTTTTTATGCTGTAATCACTCCTGAACCAATCCAGTATTGTTCCAAGCTCAGCATGGTCTTTACACTGTTTGGATAACCATTTCCTATACTTCCCTCAATTGCACACTTTTCCAAGGAGATAAAGCACAATTTCTTTTCCCTTTCATCCCAAACATGTAAACCTTACAGACTGCCAAGAAGCTGAAACACCCTGAAGGCTGCTATATCCTATGTGCATCAGTGTCTATTACAAGCATGCTGAGAACTTTGACGAATTAAACAAAATCAAACCCAACTGGGTGTTGGGATCATTCTCCCCACATGACACACACATACAATCCACAAGTACAAGCACCCACAAATCTTTGGCTCAAGTATTCTCTCTCTCTCTTCACCTCCCCCCCCCCCCCATCACACTACAGACATAACTGTTTAATAACATTTGGAAACAGACAGTACTATTTACTGAAGGATAAATAATGAAAACTTTTCCAACCGGTGCAGTTGTACAGTGAGGAGCAACCTTCAGACACAGTATGACGCACAGGGTATGTTATGTCCTATAAAAATCCTTTAAATAATTTCAACTGGAGTAAGAGTACTTCAGAAGCATATATGAATTTCTCACTAATACTACAGATGCAGCATGTTCTAAACTGCAGATGTGCACTCGCTATCAGAAGCATAAATTTCCTTTATTTTGTGTATCCTTCTCTACCCCCTTCCTTGGCTTTATACCCACATCTGGCAGCACATGACTTCTTCATTTGATGCTCATATTGCTTTCTTTTTAAAGCCTATCCAGGCAAAATGTGTACACAGGCATGGTATTACAGCCAGACTAACAGCACTTACAAAACCTCCGTGTCCTTCCGTGTGCTAGATGAGCTATGGTCTGGCATCATCAGGATTTACAAACACACCTGTCTTAGTTGACATCCTTCCTTCAAACAAACTGAAACAGCTCAACAAATTCCTGCCGTTAGAGTGATTACACAAAAACTGAAACCAAAACCAGTGCAAGTCATGGTCATTTGCCAGGAAGCTTGCTACCTCTTGGATAAAAGGCGGCCTAGCTGGTCAAAGACAACCTTGTTCCTAGTTCTTGTATTTTGAAGAAACCGGATACATAAAAAGTAAAGTTGTTATTTTTACCAGGTGCCATTATCAGGGAAGAGAGAGAGCCTAAAGCTGTTTTCCTGCACTCTACCCAGACTATGACATTTTATCCATAGACTCCCATGCAGTCATTCAGACCTTTTCAGACACTCAAATCTCTTCAAGTCCTGACAAATCCTTTCCTTTACATTCCTGCAACATTTGAGACACCATCCCGCAGCTGAAAAGGCAGAGAGCAGGCAGCATTTTGCGACAGCACCTTTTAGCATCAGCTCATATATTGCAGCAGGAAGATGATGATCTCACTCAGAGATAAGAGTGTTTGCAGACAGGTAAGTAGTTACCTGAGCTTAAATAGGTCAATACCAGTATAGCAGTACCAGCTCCCAAAAGGCTTCATTTGTTCACCAACTACTTCAGCTCTGTATAAGGGGGAGCCCAATTCAAGTAACACACCAGCCGCAATGTGGTTGCTACTTCAGGAGAAACAGACAGGTGCATGAAAAAGTTGGATCAGCACATTTCGAAAACTTAAATAAAATTGATTCTGGATTACAATTATCAATTGATTTCCCTCTTGGCCTTCCTGGGAATTGAAGCTGTCTACACAATTAAACTGTATAAAGATTTTCTCTGAACCTATAAAAGCCTTTTATTTATAGCTGCATCTCATCATAATAAACACCCTGCTCTAATCCATTACAAGTTGAAGGGATAACAAATACTAAAGCATAAGCTGAATACACACAGCACATTATGCATTTAAAGCACTGCAAAATTTTACTTACCAATTTTCATCTGAATTAAGAGCAATCTTCTCTTGAGCTGACTATTTTATACGAACCCAGCCACACATTGCCAGCAAGGAATAAATAGATGAAGAATGTGGTTTTTTACTAATCTCCGTTCCATGGCTGCTCTGGCCTATGTGAAACCCTCACCAGTAGTGGCTGTACCAGTGGACAGTCATCTGTCTGCACACCAACAGCCGCACAGGGGGCTCCTGCACAGCCTCCCATACTACACTGTCAGTTAAAATGCAGTCTCTTGTTGGCAGTAGCTCCCCAGCATCAGACATTGCCTCCTCCACCCGTCACACCAGTCTTCCACCCTGAGGAACAGGAGCAGCCAACCAAGACATAGCATGAGCAACATAGCCTTGGTTAAGGCACATCTTAAACGTTTCTTAATCTGTGTCCCATACTGACTATCTATTGACTGAGGTTTAATTATGGTAAATAATTAATTTTCATATACCTTATACTACCTGAAACCTACAGCAGCAGTTGTGGCTAGCGCTAGGTAGTGATACGTTAGTAAAACAAGACCTAATCATTAAAGAAAAATTATGCAGCTCAGAAACGAGATGCTGCAATATACATCTTGTTACAAATACTTAACAGCATGACACTTTGGCTTAGTAACCCCAGTGCTCTAGGGTCGGTGCACTTTCCTGACAATATCCTGGGCATCGCTGAAGTATACCCTAAATCTAAGAAGCTGTGGAGAGAATTGCCAATTGCCACCCAGATGGCACGATCTTATAAAAGTGCTACATGTCAATCTGCTCATTTAATTAAAACCCTTTCCTCTCCATGGTTAACGGCAGGTCTGTACAGCAGAAATGGCACCAGAACAGATGTTAGTAAATTTGTCAAAGCTGCAGGATGATTGGTCTGACTACGGTGTCTTTTGAAGGACTATTCTATTTACATTCCTATTGATCTCTCATGTCAAATCTGGTAAATATTACCTCCCCTTTGGCTGCTCTACAGGATAGCATAAGCCAAGTTTCTTGGTGAAAGTCATTTGCTCTGAGAAAACACCATATGATTATAGGCAGCCTTTTTTAAGATTTCATGAGAAAAACCTTTAATGATGAAAAGCATGCCTTAATTTTACACAGGCCTTCCTCCACATTTTCTTTCATCTTATCTGTTCAGGATTCCTATGAAAAACTGCAGTCACGAGTTAAGACAGGAAAAAAGTACTTGGAGATCAGCTTGGCTAAGACAAGGGAAGGCCTCTATCATAATCCACGTTTGGTGGCATCAAGAGCGTCCATGGTGAAGTGAAATCTGCAGGTGCACAGAAGTGTCTGACCATGCATGATCAACCCGTTCTGTGCAGAGCAGATCTGGACAAGGGAAGGCAGAAGTGCCAGCAAGCTTTTGCCCCAGAGACAGAACCACGTTAATAAAATGCTTTTGAAACGTTTGCATCACAAAAAGCAATCCAGTTACCAATGAAGGCAAAATAATTTCCAGCAATGTCAAAGGGACAACACAACTGTTTAAAGCAAATGTGACCCTACACTGTTTATGGAGCAGGTCATCTGAATTGGTGCAAGAAAATACTACATTTTGATGGGGTAACATTTTCTTTTCTAGCTAGGGAAGTTACACTTCCAAAGACTAAAATATGCAATGTATCACAGTGAACAGTTTTATCTCAAAATACTGTTTGAACAGCCAGAGGCACACAGGAATGCTGCAGGGTCAGCCACACAATGAAGAAGGGCAAGGGGCTTTCAAAAGAAACAGTCAGGGCTGTCAAGTTGCAAGGGGAGGCACCGTGCAGAAGTGCAATCCTCTCTTACCAGAGACCTGCCTGTTTGAACAAAGACCATTCTGCACTGAGTAAACAGATTTTCTCATTTTTGTGATTCTGTGCAAAAGCTCTTTGAATCTGAGACGCTCCAAGACAATAAGAACAAGTATAGTTTATGAAAGCAATGTTAACAGAGATATTACCTGTCTTCCATAAATTTGCTCAGAGCGCTTTTCAAACTCAGTTACTGTTACTTCAGTTTATCAGTATGCAAATTAAAGCAATTAGGCAGTAAGTGGCTCACTTGATTTCAAGTGCATATCAAAATATAAGAGGAGGCTGAAAACCAACCTGGGTCCATGCTAAGGTGATTCACAAGCTGTAAATGTGAAGTTATACTTTATAGCACTAGGGAAGGTGAAAAAAGATGAGGAACAAAACCTTAAAAGGATCTCAAAGAATCTTCAGCATCTTTTAACATCACCGATCCTGCAAAACTCATTTATGCAATTACTGTACAATGTCTCTTTTTCCTTTTACACCCACCTTGGAGCATCCCATTGCTCATACTTCACTGGAAACCAGCAGATGCAAAGTCATTTGACATTATCTAAGCATGCACTTACACAGAATGGCTGAATGAGCAGCTTCGTTCTGAAGGTTCTCTCACACTTGGGTTTTAAGATACTGCTTATCATCAGAGTGGCCTTGGCTTGGCCCTAGCCTCCCTTCACTTCAGCAGGTGAGGTTTGCCATGCCCACAACACAACAAAGGAGGAAATGAACTATTAGTTCATACAATGAAACACATAATGGATGTCTTTAGGAGCTAGAAAAGATTTCTTTTCAGCCCAGGGAAGAGTTTCATCTTGAGGGAGCCTGGAGATAAGCAGTTCACAAGCCGGTAGATTAAAATGTAAAAGGGCAGGACTAAAAGGCTGGTCCAACCCCGCTCCGTCACCATAAGGGAGCAAGTCAGTGCTCCGCACATCCAGGCTGGGGATTCACAGACCACTAGTTACTCTGCCATCATGGATCTCCTAATTGTGCCCTATATGCACAGTAATTTTTTTCTGCTCAAAGCTAACACACTAAGGGCCAATATAAAGGTAATGAACATGGAGTAAGTTCCCTGATGAATTAGGTACTGGTTATTGTCTATGCATAATTTCACCATCAGTAATTCCTTCCTTATTAAGCACTTATTCTTAGCTACTTTATGACAAAATCCAACTGTACTCAGCTCTTAGAGAAGATGGGAGTACCTCTTTGCAGAAAAATAGGAGGTAATGCTGAGATGCCCACATCTCTCTAAGACAGCTGGTAAATTATTCCTTAATTTTCAAGTTTACTGAACACAACTGTGTACTTCTGTCTCAGAAAACTAAGACCCTGTGGAATCACTTATTTTCTACTTGCTTCTTAGCATAAATGGGTATAAATGTTTCATGAACCATAAATGTTTCAAGAAAAAGATAAATGCTGAGCAATTACAAATGTAATCTTCCTCTATTTGAATGTGATATCTATTTGCACTAAGGGCAGATGGATCACTTGAAACATTATGCATCTGCAGTAAGTGGCATGGTACCTAGTTTTGCTCCCTGTATATTCTGTTCTTTCAAAAATATTCTAAAGCTATTATATGTTTGCTAATTTAAGAACAAAGTTAAAGATAATTCTTCTAAGTAGATGTGCACCCAGTTGTCCTAGCTTTGATGTAGGGATGACCGTTTGAATCAATGTCTGTTAACAGAGGAATTACCCTTGCTGGGGAATAGCTGAGCAGTAATTTCTTTGGATAATGTATAGAGTACATAACTGGGAGTAATAAATGAAAATGTGAGTGCAGAGAAGCATATGTTACAGTGCACTTCTCAAATGTAGCTGTAAGTAAAATGAACTCAGATCATCATTGCATTGTTTTGATCTTGCGCGGGATAAGCAAATGCCTTGGGAAAGGGTTCTAACATACCCCTATAGCTCTAAAAACCATCTCTATGTTCCCGCAAAACACTCCTGGGTGCAGAGAATGCACACACCACCGTCAGTCCAAGGAGGGCCGAGCCTCATGAAGGAGCCATGCAAGGGCAGGTGCCTCAAACGCATACACAAGGAGAGACCATGGGCTCTGCTCCCAAAAGGCAGGAGAGGAAAAGCACCTTGTCAGAGAATGGGCATTGGAGTACTCCAGCAGCAGTCCATGTACCCTGACACTGCCTGTCCCCACTTAGGCAATACACCCTCACTACTTTTCCACTGTTAATCTTGTGCAACTCATTACTCATAGGGTGACCCACAGAGCCAGTTCTGCTTTGCAAAACTGACCTGCTGCTGGTGAACCCTCCCAGGCCTGCAGTTATTAAAACATCTAAACTACCACCTGCGTTGTGCTGGACAAGGGAAGGAAATATAAAACATTCACAGGCTTGATACTCATTTGTTGTTTTCACTACTTCAATGGGTATTTAGCTAATTGATATTAGTAAGGGGCTTTTTTGTTAATTGGAAACTCATTCAAACACTTTCTTCACCTCTGGGAAAAAGATTTCCAGTAAGTTTTAGAAAGCTCAAGTTGATCTTATTTACCTTAAGGGAGAAGGAAAAAAAAAAAACTGAAAAAAATCGATACAGGACAGGGACATCTTGTTTTACTTCACAGAGAGAACAAGCATATCCCCACACCACTGCGTATCTCTGAAAGAAGTCAGGCCAATTTTCCTAAGTTTTTCCTTTCTTTGGTACATGCACGCTGGAGGAGCAAGACATCTATTGAACTTTGAGTTTTAGAGGCTGCTCAGCTGTAGAGTGATCTGATTATGCAGTCAAATCCTTTGGGAGCCACTAGGCTACTAAATTTTCAGTGTATATATCTATATGCAGCAATGTGAATGTGAAGAGAAAAATCTAAATTACCATCTATCATGTTATTAAAATAACCCCTGGCAAAGTTACCTTTTCTATTAAAAATAATGTCTGGTATGATTAAAAAACCCTTTGAAATATCATTTAGCTGTTCACAATTTCTGTTGTCCCTTACACTTGCTTTTCTCCGAATTTACTCACTGAAGCTTAGTGAACACAGTCTGCTCCCTTACAGCCCAGTGTCAGCACACTCGGGTTGCACACGCTGGTCATGAGAATTTCATAATTGTAAATTTCTCCACTATGACTTTGAACAGGCCTATAGAAATATTTTTACTCATGCAGTTTTGAAGAGCACACCCTTCTATTGCAAAAAAAGTAACAAAACACCATGTTTGAGATGACATTGTCCTTCCAATCTAAGTGATAACATCTTCAGAAAAAAGAATATTGATCACAGATGGGATAGCAGAGTTCTTAAAAAAAAAAGTGAAAAAAATAAAAACAGAACACTTGCAAGGGAAGGCAGAAGATGGAAGACAGTTAAGGAAGTGATCTCAAATCACTCAGGATTTATGATGATATTATGATTTATTACTTTCACAGATGCAATTTTTGAAAGGTTGAATTCCAAGATTCAGGGATTTTAGTGGAAAGAATTCTAACAAGCTGTGGGAACTGCTGGATTCGCAGCAATTAAACATAAGCATCAGAAAAGGTGTTACGCTATGTGATGACAGGGAGTTCAAGGTATTATGCTAATCAAAGTCTTGCTATTATTACACTTAAAACGAGTATTTTTTTGTGAAGCCTCTAGCAAATGGAAGACATTTCAGGAAAAAAAGTCCCTTCCTTCCCTCCAAAGGGAGAGGTCTGCACATCTGGGGTTTTGTCCCTAAAAAAATATTTGTGTCAACTGCCCATCATAACCCATAACTCAACTTGTTTATTATTATTTTTTAATTGAAAGCAGCGTAAGTTTCTGATTTTCCCAGAACATTTCTGCTAAGGGAAGGTTAAAGCATCTCTTGAGATCTGAATATTTGCTCTTAATGGTTTAAATCAAAGCTAGTGGCAGCTACTATGCAAACTACTGCCATTTTGCCTGACAGCTTAACTGCAACTTACGGCATTTCTTACAGGAATACAAAACATTTTCTTCTCACAGCAATTTAATTCTATCTTTTTTTTTTTTTTCAGTTAAGTGAGAAAAGACAAAAAATAAATATATGACTAAGGATGGATCTACTGGCTCTCTCGTATCTCAGATGCAATAATTGTGTTATACCTGCATTCTGAAAACACAGCAAAAAAAAAGGTGCCTTCTAACATGCTAGGATGCCCGTGCTAACTTCCAAAATACTGTGCAAGGGCAACAGCAGCAGCAGGGAACAGAAGATGGCACAGCTTTTTGAATCAGCTAGGGGGAAAAAAAAAAAAAAAAAAAAAGAGTATTATTATGCTAAGCTCTCTGAAGAGTATGTATCCTCATCGGCCAACATAATAAGAAAACAGTGATCGGCCAAAGCCTCCCAAGAAGGGGAAGGAACAATAGGAGAGAGCCCTAGTTTTCATGTGCGTATGCAATAACCCCTTCTGATCTACAAATGTCTGATTAGCTGAAACGACGACAAGCTGTGTGCCCTCCAGCTGGTATTTGTGACTAAAGTTTAATGAACCAGCACTGAACCAAAAACAAGAACAGGGGAAACAACAAAAACATAACATAAAAACATAGGAAGAAAACTCAAATTAAGCGTAGTTGCAATTTCCAAATCACTAGGTCATGATGAGTAGGAAATTAGATTAATATGTGGTTGTGCAAAGGTTAAGAAGTGGGACTTCTCTTCCCACACTTGAAGAGAAAAAAGGAAAATGAAACGATTTTTCCAGGTCAGGGTTTGTTTACAGTTATTAGGATTAAAGGTCTAGGGCTTATGGGAAAAATGTGCCTCCAAGTGGATAGCTTCCCCTTTTTTTTGGCCCAGTTTAGTACGGCCTGCCATGGCTGCATCCATGACAACTCCAGAGCTGAAGCAGTTCTGGGAACAGACATGCCAGAGGGGAGAGCATGCCACTGTCCCTGAGCTGCTCTGTGTCTTCATTAACTTTGGAAAACCACAAAATTTCTCTCATGCACATACAAGAAGATGTAGTCAGGTTTTTGGTGACTGACTTTCAGTCTCATGCTCTGTAATGCCATCACAAATAGAGGTTCATGCATTTTGCAACTACATTGGTGCAGTCAGCTACTTTCTCAGCACAGACTTCCAGACTGGACACCCCCCACCCCACCCCAACTTCCCTGCATACATAACTAAGTTTGCAGCCAGGTGTGTTGAGGGTGGTCAGCCAGCTGCTGCAAGGGTGCAGGCAAAGCACTGACAAAGGGCTTGGAAACCAGGATCCTCTTTTCCCGAGGGAACTTACCAACTGAAAAAATTAACAACTTTAAAAAAATTAACAAAATTTTCTTTTTAAAGAATTAAAAAATTTAATTAAAAAATTTAACAACTTAAAAAAAATTAACAACTTCATAAGCGTAACTATTACCAACTCAACCTCCCAGACATGTGCAAGGCATTACTCCTCGTCAGAATGCCCTTTTACACTCATGTCCTAATTAAAATAGGATTTTATAGATGCGTATACAGAGACAGTGTAGTACAAAGCACAAACTCTCCCCATCTCAGAGGAATGTATTTTTGGTTCTGCTGTTTCTGCCTACAAAAGGACAGAAGGCCAGCCCTACACGGAAATTGCTCATTGCCGTGGCAGCTGTACCCTGGAACAATTCAACCATCTCAAGGAGACAACGCTTGGGAACCTCTGCGACCTCAAATGAAGCTTCCAAATACCATGACCAAAATGAGAAGCGCTACAGGTCACAAGGGAAATACTCTTAAACATATTGAGCACTGAATACTCTGTCCCCAGGGATTCCTTGTCATATAAGCCCATGCTGTCCTGCTGGGAGCTCACGTCGCATTCACGAAGTCAGAGCCTATGTGTTGGTGGTAATACTAAGCTGTAACATCTCATCTGGTTAATACAACCAAAATACCCCCCCTCCTTTTCCCAAAATGCAGTCAAGAGGAGGAAAAACAGTCAAAACTGCACACACTCCTTTCTCCTGACCTCTACAGCAGACATGCATGCACGCAGCTACGGCATTTCCCGGACAGAGTGAAGGGAGAGTGCTGGCTGTGGCATTCCCAGATAGCTCAGAAACATTAATTACATTATTACCCAGAAGCTGGTTTCCTTCTCAGGCCCAGGGCTGACTCACGCATCTCAGCTCAAGCTGTATGAATTACACAAGTTTGTGGCATTTGCCTACAAGCAGCCTTCTACAAGACTCTGCAGGCACATTAATATCTATCAGGAAGACTCTGCAGGTCTTTGGGCATCTGTGGGTCTCAAAAAGCTGTTGCCATTGATGATCAGGTACCAGCCAACAGAGTTCAGTTTGACAGAGTGCAAAATAAAGAGGGCACTTCCACAGGTTTAGGAGAATTACCCAAGGAAAAATTCCTAGATACTGCACACGGCAAGATATTTTGCTGTGCAAGGGCACCCTCAAAAAAAGGCTGAGTTTGTCCAGTGTGAGAATGAGGGAATTATTTGTGGGTGTGATGTGCTAACCATCAACATCAGCATTTGGAACCATGCGTCATGCACACTAGAAGAATTATTAAGTAATGTCCAAACCAGACTTTTTTTGGTTTTTTTTTTTTTTTTTGCATACATTGCTCTTCATGAGAAAATGCAGCATGCAAATTGCAAGGGGGAGTCAAGCAATAGACTATAGGAAAGACCAGGTGCAGAGAGAAGAACATGAGCACCTTATCAAAAGGCAGGCAGCAGTACAAAGGAGAAGCTGCAGCTTTATTACATACATGGTCATCCTAAAAGAATACAAAGCCACATGATACGCTCACTGTACTTGCTCAGTGTACTTCCAAAAAGTCACTGTCCCCTACCAGAGTTATTTTCTTCTTCAGTAAGAAATTTGGGAAACACTCCCCAATAGTGAGTATTTCAATTTACTCACTCATGACTGGAAAACTGCTTTACTGACTCTACAAGTTCAGTGTTGAAACTCGCTCTGAGTATGTCTTCAAGGAATCGCTTCAATTTGCATCCAGCCACTGAACTGGATTACCCGCTGGGTCCTTACAGCTCTGAAAGCCTCTGAGAATTGTGGCCTTGACATTGAGGAGTGCTGAGCACCATGCTTGGACACCCCTCTTTGGTAGAGGCATTACACAGCTCCCTTTCTGACTTCCAGTGTACACTCCATTGGAGGCCTCGTGCTGACTGCGTTTCAGACTACATTCCTCAGCTCCCAGGCCATTCTGTTTGTTTTTCACCAGCAGCAATAGCCTAAAGCAATGGAAACTGTGGGAATTAGCTGCAGTGTGTGAAAACACCATTTACAGTACTTCAGTGTTCAGGCCTGTCAGACAATATAAATTCCTCCCATACGGATGCCTGTTGCTCCCTAGCCCCAGCCTGGAAACAGCACATATCCAGAAGGATCCCTGGAAGCACTGAAGCCGAATGGGCTGTCCCCCTGGATGCAGATGGAAATTCTCTCTCTTACGAAGAAAGGAGGAAGGTGCTGAGCTGCTGTGTAGCTGTGGGATTTAGGCTGCCTTACTTTGCAGGGAGCAAAATAAACCTCCAGCAATTAATATTAGTGCAAAAAATAGTCTGTGCATCTCCTTTGCCTTATCCCTGTGGGGCAAGACTTTTATTCTACTACCCATGGTATCAAAAGCTTGCTGTAAAAGCAGTCAACAATATACTAATGCTCACTTAGGGAAAAAGAAAAAAATAAATGCATTTCTGTGTTTCTCTCTTCCCTTCTCTGTACCCTCCTCCATCACATAGTTGCAGACAGCAACATTGACTCTCCTTCACCTTCTCAAGGCTGAAAAGAGCCACCTCCCTCAGCTTCTCCTCTTCTGTCGCTGCTCCAGCCATCCCCCTAACAGCTTAGTATGTCAGGGTCTTCCTTGTGCTGGGGAGCCCAAACTGTACCAGGCACCCTTCTCTCACCCTGCTGCTAACACAGCCTGGGCTGCAGTTGGCTTCCCTCACCCCAGAATGCCCAGCCAGCGCCTTCTCAGCTCCTTGCCCACCACATCCACCAGGTCTCCTGCCAGGGGGTCAGGATTCCTCGACATAAATCTGGCCTGAAGTTTCTCTACTGCTAGAATAATTCAGGAAATAAATGTGGAGTTTGTGTAAAATCCCTAACTCTCAGAGCACATAGAAAAGGAGGTAGTCTGTATAATGTTTCATTTTGTTAGCTTTCTGTTGTCAGGATGCCAGTAGGACATGGTCTGGGAAACGAGAGATGGATTTGTTCATGCAGACAACAGTCGCCAAGTCAAGTGAGAAATGCAGAGCTCCACAGAAACTGCAGTGGAACAAGTGATGCCCATGCAGACTCCAAACTGTGCTCACCCAGCCAGCACCACCTAGGCTGGTTGTACGTTCCCATTAGGAAGCACGAGTTTTTAGAAGATTTTGTGTTGTGTAATACTGAGTAAATATTTTAAAAGCTAAAATGACTAGTTGAAATCCTTTGGCACCAGAGGAAAGGCAAGAATTTCCATCTAAACTCTGGTGTACAATTCATTTGAGCAGCCTGAGTAGACAACAGCACTGCCTTAAGTGATACCAATCCACTTTCAAAGCAATGGGAAAACACCCACATGCACTGCTCACTGAGGAATTAATGTAAAAGATTTCAAAGTGGTTGTGTGATGTGAACAATGTTGTGACAGACTAGATAACCCACATTTCTGCTGCTTCTTGCTGTATAGTGCCCTGTTATTTCCTGATTGCTAAAAATATTATACATTTTTATAATTTATTACTATTGTCTTTTGAAAATAGTACTTCAGCTTTTCACCTTCAACTACATATAAAAGCAGAGGATGCCATAATGCATTTGAAATATTTCAAATCAAGCTACAAATAAATCCAAATTGTTATTTCTTTAAGCATAAATGCAATAACCATAAAAGAATGGACAACTGATAGTGCCTTCAAAGTTAACTGCTTGAGCAGAAGGATTGTCAAACACGCTACGTAGGATTTCTAGTTGCTCAGAGAAACACAGAACATTTGCTTGAGGTCCTGGGGAAATTGTAACCTTGGACAGATATGTTAAGGTACAAAACCCACGGATATGCCAGCAGGAACCATATCTAACAAACATGAGCAGCACCAATACTACCACATACCAAGGGTGCAGGCAAGCAACAGCTTGGCAGTGCTTCAGGTTTTCCTGCTTCTTTAGTATGCAGTGAAAGTGCATGCTGATTTTGTGACCTTTTCACAGAACAGGCTCATTAAATTGCATCTCTTCATGCCACCTGGTGCAAGCCAGGCATAGCAAGTACGCTGTACGCCCAGGATAATTTTAAGTTTTCAAAATTAATGCCAATGAATGTCAGTACTGCTTCCAAGCCTTTTCCGTAGCCTTCACAAACAGTCCAAATACAGGGGACATGATCAAGTCTCAAGAGTACTGGCATCTTCCAGCTGTTAGGCAGCCCCAGGTTGCTAGTATTTAGCCATCCTGAATAGCAAAGGAGGGAGTGGTCAAAAAAATTTGGGGGTTAGGGGCGAGGGGAAGAAATTAATTACAAATTACAATTAAAAGTAGTCTGAAATTTGAAAACACAAAGTACCTTCCCATTTAACTCCAATAAGTGTCTCAGCACAGGCACCAAGAATCACTTTTTTGCTGTTCAAGCCACGACACGAAGCTCTAGCATCATGACAAGAGTTTGAGACTCCTTGGTAGCACACTCCCAGACTGTGCATGTGGAGTAATAAAAATAACAGCAATAACTGCACTTTATTGAACGGCATGGAAGCAGAGTGCTGGAAAAAATGGAGATACCTTAAAATTGGAGGCACTGTAGGTTATAGACAACTCTTCAGCAAACCTCCTCTGTCAGAGACTGAGGCTGTGTCCTGTCCGACAGGCAAAATACAGACTCACTGTCCCTTGCCAGTATCTCAAACAGGTTCCACATGCAAAACTAACATTTTCATGCACAATCTGAGCAACCCACCCACCTGCCCAGGCCCGCTACTGACTTGTGCTGCTGTCCGCCGGATGGCAGGGATTGCAACAGCAAAGTAACAAAACATCAACAGGCTGCTGGCTTGTACTAGCTGGCGTGTAAAGCTTGGGCAGCTGCAGACCCAAGGGTGCACTGCTCTTTGATGTCCCTTGCAAAACAAAGTTTATCCATTCTCTGCCCATGTGTAAATCAGCATTTTCCCATCCAAACTTTTCATAAACAACAGATGGACGCTATTTTTCTTAATTGTTCATCCAGGAAATGCAGACCAACAGTACCTCTTGGGTTTCACTGACCAAAGTAACAGAGGACAGATAGATAGAGGAACAGTTTCACATTCTTGTCCTTCTCCACTGACAGCACTAGCAGAACAACAGTATCAGGCATTATGAAAATATTTTTTAAAAAGCTCTGTCAGTCTTTCAAAGAAATGCAGTACATCATTCTTTTTCTGATCATGACTTGACTCATGTACATTACTGAAATATTTAATGTTTACTCTCAATCTCAGCATTTTCACTAAAAACCTTATGAGAAGGAATCCATAAATGTCAGTGAGGGATTCAGAAATATGCAGCAGACTAGACTGATTAGTTATAGTAAGTAGCAAACTGTGATATTTTAACATCTTTTGCATTCCAGTGCATGCATATTTTGATGTCTTCAGAAATGTATAGGAACTACTTCTGTCCTCATACACTACAGGAAATATGAACTGTGAACACAAATCAGAAGACATAACACTATCAGCACAGATGGACAATTTTATCTCTTCACCTCTTCTAAGTTCAAGCTGACAAGTTATTAACTGCCAATCTCTTCAGATGGTAAACGCACAGTTGATGCTCTCGACGCTTTCTAATAGCCTAAAAGAGCAATCATTTCTCTAAACAGGAACTAAGAGGATTCTGGCTTAACATTTATTTCCCAAGCTTCCTGCCTTCACTGTTTTCTTGAACAGAGCAAGTTCAACTTATCGAAATAGCAGGCCCACAACAATACTGTCTCCCCATTACTGAGAATTTTTAAGTGATTTGTTTCAGTCACTGATGTTTCAAGAATAAAAGAAAAATTGGATTTTTAACATGTGTTTGTTACATTTTTGGAAGGCGAAAGCAAATCATTTTGCGCAGGCAGTTTTATAGATAATTCAATCTCCCATCTTGGCTTGCTCTACATTGACTCTGAGTTCTCCAGTGATCTACAAATTACATTACCTCCCAGGTTTTAGGTCCCAGGGCTCCAATTACAAGAGTGGGCTTTTTCTGGCTTTCACAATTTCCTAGCTTCTTTCCATTTCCTAGCTTCAGCCCATTCCATGCTGACCCTCCTCAAACAGGTATTTCCACCAGATTTATTAACTCTATTCTAGTCATCTTTCAATCGCCATCTGGTGCAGGCACCAGATGCGTCTGCTCAGGCACATGTACTTAGGGGTTTCTGCAGGAGTAACCAGCACACAACATGGTCTAAGAGCATGCACACTTCGAACATATCAAAGACTTAGGCACACAAACACCACATCTACATGTCCTGTAACACAGACCCATAAAAACGTAAGCGTAAAGATCATTACCCTGAAATACTCCCAAGAACACACCTTGCCCTGGGACTGTGCTGTATCCAGTCTAACAGTATCTAAGTTGTCTTATCAGTTTAAAATGGCATTAAGGGACAAGAACATATGGTCACCATATCTTTCATGACAAATGTTACACAAGTAGGAAACACTTTTTCAGATTTCCACTCATTTAACACAGAATTTTGAAAAAGAGCAGTGGTGGGTGAAAAGAGAGGGATCTGGGACTATTCTTGTTCCCAAGATCCCTGCTCCCATCCCCAAACTAGACAATCAGTCAAGCTCACTCCTTTCTTCCCATCTAGCTCTAACTCTTAGCTAGTCTCAAGCTCCCCAGGAATATAATTATTTTAACATCCAGAATGTAGCTGGATGCATAAAAAATATATATAGTGTCTGTCACACAGAATTGCCATTTAAAGGAGCATAACAGGTTACCACAAAGAATTGCTTTGAGAAGGCCCAGGAAATAAAAGGTCATGTTGTACCCAGAGTGCAAACCTTCTTGTTCTCTGCAGAGACCTGCTACATTTCGTAATCCCAGCCTTAAAATTGCCTGCTCAGACAGTTTTGGGCCCAGTACAGGGCTCCTTCAAACCACTCGGCTATTTGCAACAGTGCCTTAAAGTCAGCACAGGGAAGGGGAAGAGGCAGTGAATAAGTGTCTCTGAAGGGTATTTCTCTCTCTTTTAATAAATCTTCAATAAATCTTTTTAGCTCTTTTGTAATAAATCTCTTAATGAGTAAGTCTGGAAATACAAGGCTCAGCAGACTGGAAAATCCCAGCTTATATTGTGATTTCCTCTCTTCCACACCTTATGGCAAATCCTTTATTGTTCAGGGTGCCTAATGCCCTAACTGGTGCTTGGGCTTCACTGCGCGTGGTGCCACACACATACACAAATCTTAAGGACTTCCATATAGTGCTCACATCATAGTATCTTAGGGCATCGTTTACGCTTAACATGCAGCTATGCTGAAGGGAAGTATTGTGTCAAAAAGGGTGGGCTTGTTGCATGCGTGCTGGGAGGGGGGGAATACTTACGGATCAGGTCATTTAATTCCAGGCTTACAACAGGCTTAGCTAGCCACTGCATATACATACCACTGCTATAAGACAGCTAATAGGTATGACTCACAGCCAGAAAAAGTGCTTTTATTTACCAATTTATCCCTGCCTCAGCATGGTGACACCCCATAACCTTTGTGTTTAATAGAACTGAGTTTTTAAGCACTAATGGAGAAGGCACAGCTCTTTTCTCCAAAAGTGGGCACAGAGCAACCTCCCTGCCAAGGCTACACAGGGGACTCAAAATTACACATACTGGGTCAGCCTGTTCCTTCATGTGTGACGAACAGCTCAAACAGGTATTTCAGCATTTTTGATAACAAAATCGATGCCGTGCATAATACTCTATGAAATAATCTCTAAAATCGGATGCACATTCACATACAAACCCTAATGGCCTCAAAGGAACAATTCCAGACTGTTACAGAAAGGCAGCTGCGAGGCATGTGCCTTACTTTCCTTGTAACACAAGTTTGAATCTTTCATTGAACAGAATTAATAAACATGGTATGATAAAATCCCTCAGAATTTTTAGTTCTTAAAAAAAAAGTTTTAATAAATCAAATTATAAAAACACATTCACATTTATTGTCTTAATAATGCAGCATAAACTGGGATTATCTATCCTGTATAAAAGCTTTTTACTACTGTGCTTTTACTTTATCAGTGAAAAATTGAAGGACTAAGCCACAGGATGCTTGTTTTGCTTGTATGCCTGCAACACCAGTCACGCAAACATCTGAGTTTCTGACTGTATTGTGAAACTACTATCTGTAGGTATATCAAAAAGTTATCACAGTTATGAGTGCAAATATCCCATGAATGCAACTTGGCTCACAGTCATCAGACAATAAAAATTCTAAGGAATTAACTTTCCAGCTAGTGATGCTAGTTGAATTTCTCTTTTATTTACTTTCTGAGTTAATGTAAAACCTTCAAACAGCCTCCAAAAATTTCAGCTTTGGGGAAATACAAGTGTCCATCTGGTACCAGGTTTGCAGATACAGACTTCCTCTCCTAGAAATTAAAATAACTTTTCATAAACCTAAACTTCCTTAGGAAAACTCTTGTACTAGGCATTACTACTTTCATTTGTCAAGAATCATTTGTCTTAGGAGGGATCAAGTCAACGTTTATGTGGCACTGAAGACAAATACATTCTCCCATGCTAGATCTTTAGGCTACATTCTTACTCCCTGAAATAAAATACTGTTTCATATCTGTCTCCTAGGGAGAAAACAACAAACAGACACAGTTGAAAGGATCAAAAAATCAGATAATGACCCCAACAATAATTATGCTCTAAAGAATGTATTGGAGGTGGAGGTTTTTCAGCTGCTGTCATACATCTTTGCAGATCTGAATACTGGGCTAATAATTATTTAGAAGGTCAAGCCATTTCCTACAGTAGAGTAAGTGAATAACCATCCAGGTCAGATGCAGACTGGAGACCCAGTCTTTGACATAGCTTGTCAGCGGGTGCTTTGCATTTGAATTCACTGTTGGTGACCACAACAAAAATACACTAGCTTGGGCTTTGTTTGTGTGTTGTTTCTGAACCAAACAGCACTACTTAAATTTGGCTAATTCAGCAAAGCATCTGTTGGGTTTCTTTCTGCCTACCTCCTTCCACCAGCTTTTAAGACCATGACAGTTCCACAATGTGAAACGACCAGCAGACAGCTTGAAGCACCGTTTCTGGGAGCTTGTCCCACAACTCAGAGCTACACTAGGAAGCACTGAAAGCAGTCACAGTGCACAGGCGCTCCAGTGTGTTTTGGTTATGCTTTCTGCTTTTCAGTGCCGAAGTTGAGCAGAATTACATCCAGTTTCATGCTACAAAACATACCAGAAAACATACATGAAGCAGAAGCCGTACTGTCCATCTGTGTAGAAAAACTAGGGGCTTCCTAACAACCGGAACTAAAACTAGGACAATTTTTAATTCAATCCTTTCAATCCACCATTTTCTTCTTTCATTTTAGAGGCTTAAAATAAATGAATGACACACTCATGGCTCCCAAGCATGTTCTAACCCCCAAGATAAAGGCGTCGCACTCAAACGACAACCATTGTAAGCCATGAATTCACCACAACTATCATGCACTTTACACCACCAACAAGAAAGCAATGACATGGTCCAAGCACTTGGAAGAGTATCACCACATGGAGGAGGAAGGGAAAAAAAAAAGATGAAAAACACAGAGAGGGGAGACCCTTAGCGGTAGCAACTTGCAAGTGAAAACAAAATTTTTCTTACGTTTATCTGGCCAACACTACTTCACTCCAGCAAACATCTGCTCCTGAAGGAGAAACATGGTTGGATTTTGCTTCATATGAGCCTGTGCAATCTGAAGTCGGACATGTGCTCCCAATACAGCTGCAGGAGGGCCACTCAGCATCAGAAGGCTGTTTGGCCAACACAAGTCGGCTAAGGGGAGCTGAATAGCCTCCAGGCCTCCTTACCTGATGATGATGGAGAACTATAGTTGTAAGCCATGTCAACAGCAAATGCTAACACCTTGGCACCTACAGTACTTGCTTTTTACTCCCAGTTAATACCACAGCACTGAAACACTGTGGTATTCTCAGTGACTCAAACCACGGCTTTCGCTGGTTAATGGTATCAGCAAGGGTTATCTCACTACAAGGTAAAAAGGTGTAAACCAAATGGCTGTCAACCTGCACCCAGTAGTGCTCCACCAACTATGTAAACAGTCTTTTGTGGGCGCCTGCCCATTTCACTGCTTGGCACATGCAAGGTGCTTCAGCAGGGAAAGCCTGAAAATGCAAGTAGATCCACAAGGGCTCCACAAGTAGGTAGGTGCGTGACAGTAAGTTTCAGCAACAGCATGAAGGCAATTTAAATGAGATTCATGGTGATTGCACACACTGCAGGAGAAGAACTGAGTACCCCATGGCCACCAGTGGCGATGGTTTGGCTGCACTGATGTTCCCAGCACAAAATTAAGAGCAAGGGGAAGATGCTCCAAGACAAGCAGCTGGCCCAGGGCCACCATCTCAGGCAGCAGGGGACACCGACAGAGGGGAGCTGAACGGCAGTGCCATGAGGCACAGCGTCCCCAGCTGCTGCTGGATCTCAGCAAGAGCAAGGCCTCCCTGCTTGTGGGACTGGAGGGACAACAACCAGTTTATTGACCTGCATGTTTTGTTCATTTAGTATCCAATAGCAATCATTTAAAGGCCACAACGTATGCTTCCAGGATCCATATTTCACCAAGTAAGCATTGGCTCCAACATTCATGAGTGCTGAGAACAGAAGCACATGCATCTACTAAAGATTTCTTTACCATTTTTGTCCCAAACCTTAATCAATCTTGTTTCCCAGGCAGTGCAGATCAGGAAGAGGGAAGATCTTGAAGATTTCCCTTTAATTGCTAGCCCTTATTCACCAGGACACTTCCCCAGTTGAAATAGTGTCCTCTTCACTTGGTCCCTTTAGAAAGCAGCTTCTGAAGATGACCAAGATCTAGAGAGTACTGTAAAAACTCAGAGCGGCATCATGTAATTTATTGCCTGTGCTTCTCAGAAGCTATGAAAACTCACAAATTTTCTTTCCTCTGATTCGCAAAACAAATCGGCTGAAAAGCATCCAGGATTTTCGAGACATCAGAATGATGTTAGCTGCCTGCTATTTTTGGAAACACCTTTGCCTACAGTCTCCTAGTTTACTCCATCAGTAATGAAGTGGATCTAATCACTCTGCCATGAATTGTTGAGCTGATAGGCTATATTAGCTAGGAAGTACTGGGAGCAGCTGTTTATTTTAGTGCTATTTGAAGGCATTAATAGCTATACCACTAAATCATCTGGGAAAAAAAAAAGAAAAGAAAGAAGAGTCAGCTCAGAGTGGGAAGTGTTGGTACATGAATGCCCTTTTCCTTTTTCTTGTGCTTCCTGCCATTAAGGGAACATCAAGTTCATCTTTGGCTGAGCCTCATGGGACATACTGATACAATTTCATAATGTGCAGAACACTGTCAAACATGCTGGCTGGTTAGATACAGGACATGACAAAAATATCTGTATTTCCATATTAATCCCCCTGAAAAATTTCAGCTGCATCAAAGGAAAATCTGCAATCTCCCTCCCCCCACCACCCAAACTCCAAACCCAAACCCCAAATACTCCCAAAGCCAGAATGTTGTCAAATTCTGGGTACAAGCAAAAAAGGTACACACTAGCTACACACTACCTTTGAAGTGGCGTTTCTATAACTGACAAATGCTTTATAAAGATGAAACAACACTTGCTTCCTCGTATTAAAATATGATGCTCTTCTATCTAATAATAAGTATGTAAAAAATTCATCTTTTAGGGAAAAAAAATTCCTTTGTATGGAATAAAAATCTTACAGTATGTACAACACTGAATTATTAGGTACGTATACATTATAGGCAAAAGAGCTTCCCAGGAGGATGCCTGGACGATGGGGCAGGAGTGGAAGAGTTCTAATGTTGCACCGTTTGTTTGAAGTTTCTGAAAACCATCCCCACGGAGATGGATTTTATCAATACTAGGTATAAATTCTGACCTCACAAAGGAGTTAGTTATTTGTTTTTAAACATATCCTCATCTATATAAATAAATAATACCAAGTATACATACGTAGTTGTATTTATACACACACATCCCTCTGCTGAGTATAAACATAGCCTGTAGATGCTTTCATTATTAAAATTGTGTTGCTTATCACTGAAATAGGACCTGATCTTTGCAAACATTGTTCTAAGTCAATTTAAGAGAGTCAGTTTCTAGCCAGCAAAAGTGAAATTTTAGATACTGTTCTTATTTAAAAGTCAATGCATTTCAGAGGTAACTCAACCTCACAGTCCTCCTCTTTTTTTTTTTTTTTCCTCTAAAAAAGTATAGGCAAGGAGCAGCTTAGAGATGGCATGGCTGTGTGGGTTTCTTCTTATTCTTTTCTTGTAGTTCTATAATGCAGTAAGACCCACAAAGAACAACAGACTAACTTTTAACGTTATTGCTTGATTTTCCACTAGAGAACATACCCTCAGAGCTGCAGTATATATTATTACATATAAGGCTTTTGGATGCAATCTGGAACAGACTTCCTGACCACATGCAGTTATTCAAGTCTTTGCAATGACTTTACCCCCCCCAGAACATTCATGTGGGGGAATGGGGGAGAGAGGATGTTTAAACATAGCTATTACAGCTAAATTCAAATTTGATACTTACCAGTTTTCAACCTAAAATCTTCTTTTCTATTTCAATGTATTACGGTATTTTCCATAATATCCTGTCATAATTGGGCTGCAATCTTGTTTATATTGAAGTTGCTGGGAATTTTGCCACCAGGATCAAAAGTCAGATGTAATTCTGCAAAATTCTAAGTGGTGGCTTGCCAGACAGAGGTCATTAAATGTTTCCGATAGATCCAAAAAAAGAGAAAATACTTTATAAGATTTGTAAAGTATTTGGGAGCTTGGTTTTTGCAAATAATTATTGGAATCAGTGAGCCAGTCACAAGTAGGATCAACACACAAGTATTTGACTAAGTTATGTCCCCTCTGCATTACAGAAAATGTATGTTTTAGTTATAACATTGCCTCTCATTAAAATACTGCCAGCTAAAAATAAGAACAAGCAGGCCATATACTCTCTTGCAAGGTGATAAAGCACTAAACTACTTTGTGACAGCATCCTGATTTGTTACAAATTTCTGTTCCGTTCTGGGGTAAATTTATTTCAATAATAATATGCAGAAGCTTTGCAGTACTGATAAAAATGTAGATTCATCTCCACTGAGAAGTCAGTTTTGCCAAACATTTTGATGTATCGGAAAGATGAGGGGTAGCACCACAAACACAGCTGCAGCTTCTCAGATCATAAACATTGACTTTCCAAAACAAGCCCCTATAAATCTGTCCACTTATTATGGAACTACACGTAAAGAGAAGTGGCTCAAAAACCAGAAAGGTGTTACAGCATGGTCCTCATGCTCATTCAAGTTATATTCCTATCCCTCTGCAGCCCGAAGCTGGAGGCAACCTGGAAATTTCTAGTCAAGTTCAACTTTTATTCTGAGTGCATACATTTCTTTATGCCAGGCAGTACAGTGCACACTTTTTTTTTTTTTTTTTAAACAAACACATAGTTTATTTACATTGCAAATACATCAGAGAATGAGAAGATAGATCCAGATGATGCTGGGGCAGGACCTTGCACCACAGGCTGCAATCTGATCCCAGTGCCTGGAGTCCCCAGAGAACTGGCATTCTCCCTCCAGCTCTACCATCCACTCTGCTTATTTTTAATTAACCTTTAGCAATATGTTTGAAGTAGATTTCAATCCCATCTACCCTGCCAAACACAGGATCACATACTGCCCATCAGAGTGCACAGGGAAGTGGCACCCCAAGCTTCTCCTGACAAGCCTGTGTCTGCACCCATGGAGCTGCATGCTCTCCTCTCTCCCCTGAGGCTGCTTATCTGGAGGGAAATTCTCCCACTCCAAGTTCGCATTTGTGCTTTGGATTCTCTGTTACAAACTGAACTTTCTGTGCAACGGGGTCAGTGAGAGAGAGGCCCGACTACAGTATTGTCCAATTTTCCTGAGACAGCATTATTAACCAGAACGTTAAAACAAGAAAATAACAAAACCAAAACCTACAAGTAGTCCCCCGTAAAACATTTGCAAAAGATGATTAAAATAACCTCAGTTTAAGAATTATGGTTCTTTTCCTTACATCACATAGGTGAAATACTAGTTAGCATAGTATCTGGAACATTTTACCCTAACCACTGAATATTTAAAGGTTTAATAGCGGAATGGGAAAAGAACAAAAATTAAAAAAAAAAAACTTCCTAGATGCCCAAAAGCCATTTGGGGCCAGACCTCTAAGTATTCCCAGAGTTACACAGAGATTAAGGTCAAGTGTCACAACAAACACTTAACATTCAGCAATCTTCAGTAACTGTGTGGGCGCACTTCCCTTTGAAGAGTGAATCATCCCTCTTCAACATAAGCTAGTTTTGGAATATATTAATTCAAGGTGGAACATTTCATTCTTATTTATTATTAAAAATGTAATACACAGATATTCATGAAAGGCTTTTCTGAAATAGCTGCATGTGTCAAAACACATCCTAGGTAAAGAATATATATTCACATAGTGCAAGCAGTCACAGAAATGCTGTAACCACAGTATGTAGCATCCCTCTTGTGCATGCAGGCTTCTGTGCAAAATAGTAAGTCTAGCTTTTTCCCAGCACTAACATAAAGATAATGGCAATGAGTTATAAGCAGTGTTTCTGGAATGAGAATGGGTATTTCCAATCCAGTCAAAAACACCATTTCAAATTTACCTTTTACCCTTTTAACAGCCTGCAGATGATTGCTGTGACCCTCACAGACACTGCCGCATCTTGGCTTGCTAGCCTGCACCATACCAGGACTCACTGAAGTGAGCAGGCCACTGCCAGCTCCAGAATTAAGACGCATTAGTGCTGAGCAGAGGACCAGAAACCTAGAGCATTTGGCAGAGACCTTGCTTCTGGAGATACTTAGCAGAATGGCTGCTCTGACATGGCTGGGAGCTAAGAAACTGTATCTTCAGGATCTCCTAGAGACCTAGATGAAGAAAGTCCTACAAGACACAGATGTAGAAAGTAATGGAAAAGTCTGTTTTGGCACTCTGTTTTGGCATAGCAACTTGTGCGCCATGAGCCAGTGTTGGTTTCATTCCCACTGCTGGTCATTAGCCTAAACTCTATGGCAATTACAAAGCAGTATTTGTGTTACAGTTTGGAAGCCTCCATTGCTCTTCTGCACTCATCCTCAAAGCAGAGGGAGAGGTGGGAGAGCTGCACACTGAGGCTGAGAGTGTTTCAGAAGACAATCCGTTGAGCAACTACACAAGCAGGACAACCCCCTTAAAAAACCAGTTTGTCAGGACATGTCACAGAGGGAAAGAAAATCTGACGTGTATTGTACTTCAGGTGAATTTTTCTAACACAACTTTAAAGCTCATTTTCAAATCTCTGAGAGCCTTCAAGGACAGGAGAGGACTGTTACCTAGAGAAGAGATATAGCCTATTCAATTTTAGAAACAACAGTTACTTTCCAAGGGGATGCAAGGGATGATTGCAATTTATGAAAACACAATGTGAAAACCATGCATAATTTTCCATTTGAATACTGTTCACAACACAACAGGATAGTTCAGCCTATAAATACATGTGCACAAATGTAGAAAAATAATTTTAATTAATTTAGCAGTTTTATGGCATTTATATGTATGATTCTCAAGAATCCACTTTAATACTATCTGATTCTGCAATTTTTCTTAGTATTTTTTTAATTCTTGTATTTATACTTCCATCTGCTATATGGCTGAACTACTGGCACCTTCCAAAGAGGTGGGCCTTTTCCGATTACCTTGATTTTTTTCTCGTACATAGGGATTAAGTGGTTTTTATACCTGTTGTCTGCCAACACTTCTTGAAAATTCAGTCTAGCAGCCAGAACTGAGCTTTTTTTTTAAACCCTAGCTGTTCATCACACAAAATGGTTACAGCGGTTCCTATACTACCTCAAATGTTCTCCATTTTTCAAGTAGCCCTGGACAAGACAACTGCAGTGTCATTAGCATGTTATCACTAAGCTATCCTTTTTAGTTACAAGATACCATAGAGAGCATTTTGGAGTAGAGCTGCCTACCAGGAAAGCAACTGGAAAGCATTTTATATAAATCAAGTGAGGAGAAAGTGAGCAGCCCACTAAAATTTAAACTTATATTCATGTATGGAAACTTTTTGCTTGCACAAATCATTGGGGTTTTAAATTTCAAAATAATTTGTAATTTAAATGCAAATGGAAGAAACTGTTTACATATTTATTTTCTCTTCTTCTAACATATATATTAATTGAAGACAGAGTGATATGCCTGTCAAGAGAGAGGCAAAACGATCTACCCTCAAGTATACATTCACTTGCTGCCTGTCATAACTTCTCAGCTTTGAGATTATACTAGTGGGAAATACTATTAAACATCCATTGCCTTTACTTTCTTGACAGTTTTGCTTCCAGGACCTGATACAACATCTAAGGATGCCCATGAAAAAACTCTCCATCTTCAGGCTACTTCATACTCAATGGAGAGTTTTTAATAGGATGATTCACCCTGGTAGGTAAACTGCTGGAAGAGCCAAAACACACTAAGTTTTACAGAGCTGATAATACACGGGATCAATCCCTCATTTCTTTCCAGCACACAGCATCATGGTTTTATTTTGGCTACCAAAAGACACGTTTCTCTGCCTCTGTCAGCTGGGCATTACTCACAACTCAGACTACAGAACAATAAAGTCAATATCAAAATCATAGTCAGCATCCTGCATTGGTTCTGCAAGCTTCATGACTTGATCATTTCAACTTACTAAATTTAACATAGCTCTGGAGATTCCCTAGTGGCTTCCTGAAAAGATTATCATTGCTCATGTTTAATTTCTGGACATAAAATAGTCACACAGGAAAAAATGACAATAATAAAGTCAAGAATAGAGCTCTGCTGAGAAACATGCAGTGAGGAGCTGCTGGATAGATTAAAACTGAATTCCCCATCTTAAAAGTCAAGGCTTAGCTCAGTTCTTCCAAGTCATCATACACACAACTATGGGACTTCACATAATTTGTTAGGAAGTTAACTACATTGCTGGGATAAGTTTAAATTGAATTACAGTGAGGCCAAACTCTCTCCTCACTTACAATGAAGAAAATGCAGGATGACTTCAAATCGCTTAGACGCTGTAAATAAGTCTAAACACAAAACTTTCAACTTTGAAGAAGAGCATCTGTATCTGAATAAGACAGATTAAGTTGAGTAGGACAAATATGCACTATAACTATGTACACCAGCAAATAAATACAGGTGAGGTGACCGAGTGTATCTGGTGACAGATTACCATGTTCTTTGCTCATGTGAGACACTGAATGAATTAGACTTTATTATCCAATACAGAAACAAAAATAGAGCAGGAAAATGTTGTTTGGCTTTTTTCAAAGTTATCTCAACAGATCCAACCACTCTTCTTCACCCACTCAAAATTACCGCTGTGAAAAATACACAGAAATCCAACCTCTTCTTCAAAACATCATCCTAATGCACAGTCCGGACAAATGAACAAACTGTGCTAAGGACATCGTACCCATTTTCCCCAAACATTCTTTTTTTTCCAAGCAAAGAACTATACTCCACAAAAAATGCCATCTATAAAGCAGTAAGTCTTCTTGCCACGGGCTGCCACAACTGGTAGCGGGCACAAAAAATGCAAACTTTCAGACAGAGACAAATAGGGAGCAAAACACAGCTGTGACTGTGTGTGAGGGTACCTACTCACCATACCCACCACATGCCAAGGCACTCCACTAGCTCTGCTGCATATGTCTACACCGATGCTGGGAGCATCATTAATACGGGCTAAGGTTTAGAGCATCCCATGAGAACTTGACAAGCCCGGCTTGCTTAACAGCAACGGGAAAGGCTGACTGCGGTGTACAATCGTCTGATGTCGAAAAGCACATTAGCAGGGTGGTGACAGAAGGAGCGAGCATTAAGATGTGCTTGCTGACGGTGGGTAGCTTTCCAGCCTTACCTGGGTAGGGCTGCCCTAAAACAACTCCCCACGACTGCTGTGGCCACCAAAACGGGAGGCTGCAGAGGGCAGCACTGCCGTGCACTTGGCTTGCATTATGCAGCACAGTACATCACAGGCAATAAAAATGAAACATTAACTTTATTAACCTCATGGTTGTATGGATCATAAAATTTCCTTGATTTTAAGGTCTCCGTGAAAACCAGTGGACTCAGACTTTGTACATGCTGACACCGTAACTGGCCCTTGACAATGAAAGTTGGGACAACACCCTTTTCAAGTCCTGTCCATGTGCCCCCATCGCGAGGCTTTCAGGAGCAAGATTTTTTGTGAGGCTGCATGAAGGCTTTGGTCAGTAAGACCAGAGCGGTTTGCAAAGCATAACTGGGATGTGGAGTGGCAAGGACAGGACTGGCATTGCCAACTCTCAGAGACCACAGTGAGGGCAGAAACACAGCTAGCTCTAAGGCAGGAAGATGTAGGAGAGAGGAAGCAAAGGCTCATCACGGATGAAAAGGGGATTGCTGTTCTTTCCCTTAGCAGGACAAAGAGAGAGATGGAAAAAGCCACCAAGTACAGGAACAGCCGAAGGCCTGGCTACAATACTGCCTGCTGCCACAGGATACAAAATCTGAAGTAAACTGGAAGCGGCAGCAAACAAGTGGTGCTCTCAGCTAATTGCCTGGCACCGTATCAGGGCACAGTTCAGCCTGCTTACATGGTCTTTACATTTGGGAGGTGTTTATATACTACTTTGTCACCCACCTCAGCAGAACGAATAAATGAATTTGGAGAAGCTGATCTGTGAGTATTTGGATTAATTTTAAGCATAGACAAACTATTCAGTAGGCCTGTTTAGTAGCAGAACTTACGAAAGGGGTTCTTTGTCACACTGCGGAACAAAATATTGCTGTGGAGCACAGACAGAGGTCAGGCACCGCTGCCTCAGATGCACAAAAATCCAGCTTAGATTTAAACCTAATTTTGTTTAAGAGCTGGCCAAGATTAATCACTTAAGTATATAAATTAGCAAAGCGACCACTAAAAGAACCGCCACACACTCCACGTAACATTGACCTCACCATCAATTCAAAAAAAGCAATTTTCACATTACTGTTAGAGAGAACATGAATTCTACTGAACAGTAGGGCTGTACAAAACCTCAATCTTTTTATTTGCAGCAAGTTACGCCACTGAAGGAGGAAAGGGCAAGATGAAGAGCTAAGCACAGTATTTAATCTTTACCTATTCTCTTCAGAAACAGAAGCAGGTTAAGTACAACAGACCTCCAAGGAAGTACTCCAGTTACATCAAGGCTGAAACTGTCCAAATGCTTTTGGTAGAGATTTTAGTTGGACTCTGAAATGTATGAATTACCTGCTTTAGGAAATAACAACAACATTGATATTAAAACAAACAATAATCAAAAAACATCAAGGAATAGGGATGGTGACCAATTAAAATGACAGTTTTAAGTTCAAATTCACATAACTCAGTAGCATTACACTTGTCTCAATTTCACTTACAGACTAAGAAGCACAAAACACTTCAGGAAAAACATTATGCATTACTGCCTTTATTTCAGACATAGGGTCTCAACCAAGGGCTAACACGGTTTGAGAGGGTGTCACATGTGCCATCCAGGACTAGTAATTACTAATGTGCATCTCTACATGACAGATTATATCTTTTCACACAGCAATTTAATCTGTTGAGTTACGGTGTCATCAGGCAGACATTTAATTACTATGCAATAAAAACCTTATTAAATCTCTTTCCCAGCTTTTGTTGGTGCAAGGCAACTTATTAACATGACCAGATCTTCAGGGCACTTCCAGGGGAGTATTCTCTGTCTATTTATTTTAAATAACATGTTGATATGTAGTTGATGCTGTTAAAACAGAAAAGGAATTAAAAGAGAGCTGATGCATTAAAAAAACCAGCCGCAGATCCAGCAGCACTTAATGGTACTCTGACAACGTAAACCTCAGTTATCCCAGCTCCGATGTCAACACTTTCTGCCAAACATGTCTGAATTGTGGTTTTATCACTGAGGTACGTAGGAGTCCCAAGAGATCAAAAGCACTTTCAAGTAGAAAATGACTTTCACATTTTTCTTCTCCCATCATCTGCATGTATGGACAAAGCTGTACTCAAAACACAATAAATCAGCATATACACATACACCTATTACGGCACCTTCTTTAAGACAGCCCACTTCTCCGCAAATCTATGTGGCTTTAAAAAGATTGACATGCTGACAGCCTTTGGGGATTCTTTAAATGGGTTTTATTTCACTGAAGTCTAACTTGCCTCTGACAAGGCTTTTAAATGACAATCCCAAATATGCATTTGGAGTCAACAGAGCAATTATAGCATTTTAAATAAAGGCTGGTTAGGTATCACAAAAATTTACAAAGATTAATAATATGGAACCACAATAAATGGATTTGCAATCATTTGTGGCAAAATCCTGCTCTTCGATCCATACGGATTGTCTCTAGAGATACAGAGAAAGAACAAGCCTCTGGAGGGAGGACGTGCTTGCCCATGGGCCCAGCTCCTGCCATAATGACAACTTGCTGAAGTAGCATTCTGGGCTCTCCTATATGCCCATGCTGCTGCTCTCTTGCCACTTTCCCGGAAGAACTACCGAGTGCTATAATTGTGTGTGGTCCACCATTTTACATATTCACAATACATTTTTACTTTTAATTATGTAAGACACACCTCAATGCCTTTTTTTTAATCACAAGGCAGCACAGATGTGCAAAAAATGAGATAAATGTTTACATTTCAGTAATCATAGAAAACACTGTATTTGTCAACTAATCCATTTCCTGTATTGCACTATAGTTGAATATCTAGGTTCTTTATTACTTTCAAGCTACACTCACACTGTAATAATATTTCATAAACATAAACTATAAGGTAATTATCCATATAATTCCAGGAAAGCAAAATTACAGTTATCTGGAATGTGCCAAAACATATCCCTAACTATTCCCACTCCCCATCTTTTCTGTACCAAGTGCAGCAGTGGAAGAGGGAGAGACAGCAAGGAGAGCCTCACTTTATCTAACACTTGTAGCTAATCACCACCTGCAGTGTATCTGGCAATACATATCAAACAGAAAAATAGTCGTCCAATAAACGGAATGGGAAAAATTTTGGAACAGGTAAAAATGGCAATGGTTTCAAATATCCATCACTGCCAAAGCTATGACCTTTCTATCAGCATCATCCAAAACGGAACAGATGGCAGCTAAAGCTGCTTTTATCCACCACAGGCCCATAGCACACTGCAGGCTGCTCTCCCTGCCTGGATTCTCCGTCACCATTTTGGAAGTACTCCTCTGCAAGACTGCAAACAGAAAGACAGCACACACATGCATGCATGCCTTGCACGAACAAGTTTTATATTCTTTGCCTTTACCATACCTTCATTTGACTTTCCATTGATAAGGAAATAACAAGGGTTTGGCCCAAATTATTTCATGTTCCCTCAATATAAACACTCCCCTTTATATACATTTGTGGTAGCCCACTGTTTAATTCCATTATTCATTCTCCTTAGCTCCAACCATATTAATAGTCTTTCATACCTTGATTTTACTTGTTTGGCTTGCCTGCTGCTGAAAGTACACTCTCTCACCTCTATGCCATTTTATTCCCATAGTCGAGATGTTAGTATTTTGTTCTCTGAGCAAAGATGTACCTGGTAGTTTAGGCAGTTTATCTGACGTTTTTCCTTAAGCCCCTGCTCACTTCTTCTCTGTCCCTAGAAAATGAGGTCCACACTTAGAGATGACAGTAAGCCACAACACAAATTGAAAGGCATGAAGCTGCAGGCGCCCTGTCCTTCTGAAGGAAACCAGCCCCTGGTGTAGCTAATCTTGTTTGGGGATGTTTATCCAAGTTCAGCAAGGTCTCCACTGAGCCAGCTCATTCTCTCATCAGCCTGTGTAAACCTCCTGTTATTACCCCTCTAACATTACCAAGAGCTTTGATGGTGTTACTGCCCTTGACAGGCACACTATTCCACAAGAATTTGGGAGCCCCTTGCCGGCCCCGCGGGCAAGCAGGACCCTCTCGCTCCAGGTGAAGCATGTCCCTTCACGGCAGGAGCGAAGAGGCGTGCGGTGCCTGAGGCACCCCCGTCGCCCTCCCCCAGCGCTCACACCACTGCAGCACGCAAGGCATAGACGCAGTTGCTGTTTTACCACCACGTCCCTCCTGCTCCTATCTTTTGCCGAAGACAGCAGCCCAGTGGGCACGCTGCCAGCTCCTTCTGCCAAGGTTGAGGACAATAATGCCCTCTGTGCTCTCGCGGCCGAGTCGTGCCAAATGGTAGCAGATGGCGTCTTCCCCCCAGACCCTGTAGCTGTGGTGCTGCAGTTGGCAAGCCGCAAAGATCACCCTTCCCTGGGTGTTTTCCGTCTCCCTCCTCCATGTGGGCAGGCAGCAGACTGGCTGACGAGGCTGTCACATTTTCCGTAATTGCCCTGAAAGAAGCCCTTTGCAGAGCAGATCCTCCTGCCGGCCTTGGCTGCGCACAGCTAGTGCGTGGACAAAAGGGCAGGCAGCCCCCGGACATGCGCCGCCTGCGACGCACGCCACGGAGTGGGAACGTTGGCTGCCGGGTACAGCTTGTTTCAACCCAAAGCAGCAGTCCTTCCCCTCCCACAGAAGGGACTGTTTGGTCTGCAGCAGAAGTCAACATAATACCATCAAGCACTGCTCCTTGACATTAATCCTTCATTAATTGTCACCTAAATTGTAGACCAGCCTCAGTAAGACCTGACAGTCAACCTTGCACTTGTAGTTTGAAGCTGCCTCTTCATAAACACATCAATCACATGTTCCTCCTTGTTATTTCTTCCAGAAAATAAAAGCTAACCACTCACTGAAGTTATGAATATAGCGGGGATCTGAAATGCAACACAGTAGATCAAGATTTCACAACCATTTATGCCCGTTAGCTTTATAAAAGACATACAATTTAATTAGCAGAGATTTCCATCTCCAGAGGTGGCTACAAGTGTGTGTATAAGCTACAACTGCATGAGGAGAGATGAGACAATGTCACCCTGGGCAAAGACATTAATGTCCCACAGAAAGGTTTGCCTTTCCTGTCAAAGGGGAGGAGTCAGGCTAACCTGGCTTTTACCATGCTGAATAACAAATCAGCACCATGTACCAGTACATGATATAGCTGTGAAACTGGCAGATACGCAGCAGACGTTCTGCTTTTCAGCTTTAAATTTGACACCTGTGCTGAAGAAGCAAAGACAAGTGAGGTCCTCACACTTATCATGGGCTTAAAAAGTTTTGTCTCACTCCTCTAATACAAGGCTGAAAAACAAGAAAGATGACACTTTATTTTAAATAAGGAGCGATGTTCCCCTAGCACCAGTAATGGAAAAGGGGGAAGATGAGAGAGTCTGCAGAAGGGCTGGATGAAGAGCAAAGGACTTGCAAGCCTCTTACTGCCACAGGCACAGACAGGGCAGAGGATTAGGTCAGGCAGCAACATCCAAGCACATGATGCACAACACAAAGCGTATCTGCCTTAAGATCTGTAAACCTTAGTAAAATAATCCAATTTCTACTCAGACCTAGGCACTAGGAAGTACCATATTTTGAGGCTGTTTGGCTAAACCAATCCTTTAATCCAAATGGAGCTTGCATTTCCAACTACTTTCACAGATGAGAGGGATCCACAAGCTCACTGCCTGCATACTTTTGCCTCCCACATCGGGGGAACAAGCTCTTTGGTGCACCAAGGAGGTGAGATCTGCCTTCAGACTCAGCTGCCGGCTTTCCAGACAGCTTCAGGCAAGTCACCTATTCTCCATCTTTCCTGCCACTTTCAGTGGGATACCACCAGCTATTTGGCAGAGGAGGTATATGCATTTCAATTGATTTACTTTTCACATCTGCAGAGGTTCTTGCTGAAAATGGCAACAAGCGTGGGAATTTTATTTTTTTTATTATTATTATTATTGTTGTTGTTGTTGTTGTTATTATTATTATTATTATTGCAGAAGACCGACAGACATCTGTACTACAGAACACCCCACTGGATAATGATATCTTGAATGTCTATACTTTGGAGCATCCCTCCATAACATTTCTGTCTCACTTCTTCCTACAATGCTATTTTCATTACTTAGTACAATCAAGTACAGATCATCTTTTAACAACTGAAATACAGAAACTGCACACAGGCAATTGTAATAAAAACATTATCATCTTATCATAAAACTTTGCATGTTGACTAAAGCTGATGGATCCTCAATTCTGTGCGCAGAGGTAGACAGCGAAGTAATCATTGTCACAATTCATCAAAATAATGTCAGCAATGTGGATATTTAGGAAAATCTTTTCTCAAAAAGCTTGAGTTACCATTGCCTCTGATTTTTCCCAGTACTGTCTTCCCACTTCACAGAATTTTTTTGGGAATCAAAGTTTCATGTTGTGCTTCATGATATGCCAAGGATACTGCTGACATGAAACAAGCTAAAAATTGAAGCCCTGAACAGGATATCCAACACAGAATGACATTTATTACTGGATTTTTTGATGTCGCCACTAGAGGGACATACATGAAGCTAAGAAAATTAAGCTAGTAGCTGTCAAAGATGCCATTCAGACTGCTATTGTAGTTAGGAAGATAAAAGGCATTTTGTTTCTTTTGAGACAAAGTTTGTATTTACACACCAGAGAATGCCAACACTATCAATACACATGATTTTTTATTGGCAAACAAAATGGTGTGTCCATGGCACATAGTTAATGGACGTAACACAGACATTGCTGAAGACCTACTGTAGCTTCACAAGTCATTCCAGCCATACAGTTGGGGTGTAATTTATCTTCGGCCCAACACAGTCTGCACTATCAAAGTTCAGGAAATTCCTCACACCTTAACAGAACAATGGAAAAAGCCAAAATTGCTTCCCCGACCCCCCCGCCACCACCACCATTTAGTTGCCAAATCACTATGAATAATTGTCAGAGCAACAAGCTCTCATTCCAGTTACCTTTCTAACTTCCCACGGACCACCTGGCTTTGTGGGAACTATCTCTGCATGTCTGGCACTACCTAAGCCATTTGCCCATATCGATATTGATCATCAAGCTCCAGTGCCAGCTGCAGTGCTGACACTGAGAACAAAAATTTCTGTGATTACAACTGGTGGCATTTAAAATACAATGGGAATAAACCATGTCCCCAAATAGCTCATGACATGAGCTATATCCTCACTAAGAGCAAATCTGGTGTACACGTACACTGATGGTGGAAGACGTTCACCACAAACTTGACCTCTAAGTTTGCTTTTATGCCACCTAAGTTTTTAAAGATGCCACTGCCATTATGTTCCAAACCCTTGTATGTAGCAGATAACCTCCAGAGTGACACAAGTGGGTCACACAGAGAAGCTCGTCCAAATTAAGGATATTGCTAACTTAACCTATGGAGCAAACACACATCAGATCACTTGCACCACGTGTTAAGCAGGGCCAATAAAAGCAGTCTGCTTCTAAATTAAAAAAAAAACCCAAACCCACAAGTGAAAAAATAACTTTTTAACTTCAGCTTTATATACCATGCTTGAGTAATGGCAAAGGCAGGCAAGAAACTGCACTCATTCAAAATTTTTATAAAGTCTGTGCAGTCTTCTGCCACATGAAATTAATGCCACTGAGAACAGATGATTGAAAAGTAAGTGGAATTACTTTACAGGAAAGAAAATGAAAGCTACAAGCATTCAGGAGTTTTCAGAAGTGCTACATCCGCCACCTCTCTTCAAAATAGACCATAACTAGGAAATAGCATTCAGAAAGCAGGCAATATTACTACTATTTCTAATATAAATAAACACACTTTTAACCTATAATCTGTACTTATTCACAAAGGCAGAAGGCATTCAAGACAGCAGGGTTTATAAATGAAAATTTGTGATGGCTCATGTTTCACTAACTTCAAAGTCACATACCCAAGCCATATGAGTGAGGATAATTTGTTTATTCTGTACATACTGCATACCTCAGAGAAGAAATTTAGAAAGGGCTCTTTTTTTATTTTTCTTTTAAACAGTTCTTGCATCTAGATTTAATTCCTTCAGCTTTAAAAGCAGATGGCCTAAACTGCAGTAATTTCAATTAGATTAATTTTAGGCTGAAAAAAAATTCTATGAATGAATATTTCTATATTTAAAGAAATGATGTTTAAATCAGCTATTGCAGGCTCTTCTATGCTAGATACAGGTGCTGGAGTTCTACCAGAAAAGGGACCACATCTTCTGAATGGGAAAAGGTGCCCCATCTCCCCTGGCAGAATAAACAGGACATTTTCTCGTAGTTCTTTAGTAGCCCAAGACCAAGTCACATCAATCTTGATCTTTAAACAGATGTGATATCATGAGAGGATCTTCCATATGAAGGAGAGGAGGCAAAACTACTCATATCACTCTGCAAATATGTGTCACAGCCCTGGTCTTGCCTCTCTCCCCCAAGCCACCAGTACAAAGGTTATAAAAACTTCTTGCTGGCTATCACTAGTTCAGATCTACAGTTCCTCAAGATCATTAATTTGCAAGGCTTGTGCCTCTTACAAGGATGCAGCTATCATCTCAATTAAACATGTGTGGACATGAGGGCACAGAGAGGTAGTACTTGGTCCAATGTCATGGAAGGAGTCACTGCTGGAACTGGTACAAAAAGCAGGTATCATGAACTTGGTGCCTTCCCCCAGTGTTGTTCAGTAGCCATGACAACAAAGGCACGAAAAACATGGCTAAGAGGGATATTAAATGCATTGACCTGTAGGGAACTGAGCTTGAAATTAGCAGATTTTACGGTGCCAGCACAACAGCTTGGTGCTGTGACCTGCCATCTCATTTCACAGAGATACAGGGCTGGGGATGGTTTGGGTTTTGCTTTTCTAAAAACTATGAAGGAGGTAAACCTATTATGGACACATCAAATATTTGCACACCACGAGAGCTGCTGCTCAAGATGGAAAAGAGTTCATTCCCACTGAGCCCTCACCATTAACCTTGTGAGAAACAAGCAGCTTCAGTTGGCTTAGTTTCTCTGGCTCGCTGACTCCAGGCATTTCCACAGGTCACTTAAAGCAGTTTAGAGTTGTTACAGCTTCCTCTGAAGGATGAGGATGAGACAGAGCATGCCAATGTGTCCACATGCAGAGACACAGTTCCCTATCAAATACATTTTTGAGAAATCTCTCTGTTAATAAGGATGGCAATGTGTTCAGAGATCTTCAGTAGGAAATGGGCAGCACTCAAAGCTGCTTTAGTGCAATATGCCATTACACAGAGGTATCTATGCACAGTAAGGCTGGTGCCCCTTTGATCAAACAGCCTGCCTGCTCCCTCCAGAAGATATCAGAGGTACAATTAGTTCAGTCGGCAGTATCAGCAATGCCCTTGAGGTCCCGTGCTCCTGACAACTAATGAAGAGGCACTGCTGGCTGTCAGCGTGTGCAGGGGGAGGCATTCATCTTTGTGGCAGCACCAATTAAATCCACCAGGGTCACACCAGGAGGAGACAGGAATTCAGTGCAGGGAACAAGTCAAGTTTAACACTTCATTTTGGGGTTTTATATCATGGAGAAAAGGGAATCAATTTTGTGCCAGCCATGCTGTTGGTGAAGAGCATACAGAGCATCCACATGACAGCAAAGGTAGAGAGAGTACCTTGGTACTCAGGTGTGTACACATGTGCACCATGGAAAGGCGATTTTTGCAGCAGGGCGGGAAACCTTTTAATACACAAACAATTTTCTTCTAAAGTCAAGAGATGCAAATTTGCTTAGTGCATTGTGTTCCTAACACTCTGCTAAGCCTTCAAGGGAAGCTCCTTGCTGTACGTGTGGGTGTATCCTCACCTTGGACATGGCAGTTACTCCTGAGAAGATAAGAGAGGGAAATCTTGCCCCTTATTTCTCACAAGGCTACACCCTTACAGAAAACAAACAGTTCTACTTCAAAACAACAGGGTTCAAAACCTTCTAAAACATTTCCATCTCTGAGACATCACATTGAATTATACCAGTCACAGTCAAACACATCAGTTAATCATCTGCCCCATTTGGTACCTCACTGTAGAGTCCAACTTTTCCCATCCCACAGAAGTCCTGCTGTCATATGACTTCTAGGACTGTGATGTATTGATATCAGAAGAGAAGAATATTGAAATAGAAGCTACAGTAAGTATCTGGTATCCAACCTGTTAAGGTACATGGGAGAACTACAAAGAAAATCACTTGTTTAGCCAAAAAAGATTTATCTGTAATTCTTGTTTTGTCTTACTTGTGTCTCTTAGGGAAAAAATGCAAATGAACTTAAGTGCTGGTTTTGGTTGGGGTAGAGCTAATTTTCTTCATAGTAGCTAGTGTGGGGCTGTGTATTGGATTTGTGCTGGAAACAGCGTTGATAATACAGGCATATTTTCGTTGCTGCTGAGCAGTGCTTACACAGAGTCAAGGCCTTTTCTGCTTCTCACACCACCCCACCAGTGACTAGGCTGGGGGTGCACAAGAAGTTGGGAAGGCACACGGCTGGGACAGCTGACCCCAACTGACCAAAGGAATATTCCACACCATATGACATCATGCTCCGCATATAAAGCTGGGGGAAGAAGGAGGAAGGGGGGACATTCGGAGGGATGGCCTTTTGTCTTCCCAAGTAACTGTTACGTGTGATGGAGCCCTGCTTTCCTGGAGATGGCTAAACACCTGCCTGCCGATGGGAAGTAGTGAATGAATTCTTTGTTTTGCTTTGCGTGCGTGGCTTTTGCTTTACCTATTAAAGCATCTTTACCTCAGTCCATGATTTTTCTCACTTCTATCCTTCCAATTCTCTCCCCCATCCCACTGGGGGCAGTGAGCGAGGGCTGTGTGGTGCTTAGTTGCCAGCTGGGATTAAACCTCGACAACTATCAAATCCATATTTTCCAGGCTTTAATTAAAAATGCTGCCAATCAGTAGGTGGCAAGAATTATCACCTACTGTGGCCTTCCCATTTCAGATGTTTGAGAACTCATGGCAAAAGTCTCAATGGGCTTAATCTGCTAAGCACTGTGTATCAACAGGGAACTGGAGAGTTTTTGATAACTTTACAACAGACTGGCAGCCATTTATCTTCTCAAACCTCACAACACACTTGTGGAGGCTAAAGGGCCTGTTTACTGACAGTGAAATCAATGGGACATACACATATGCAAAACAGATCCTTCCTGACTCTCAGCCATGGGTGTACAGACCTAAGCAAATCTAAGCTGACTTAAATATGAAATAGCTATCCTGCAGAAATGAAATAACACTGTCCTTTGGAACTAAAAAATTAATTAAGCTTTGAGGAGTGAAAGCCTATTGCAGCAGTAGAAGCAAAATAGTTTATTATCCAACCTTTTATGTAAGGGAAGCTTAAAAAAAACCCCTCAAACCCACCCCATGCTCCCTACCAGAACAGTTAATCTGCAGGAAACTTTATTTGCCATATGGTATGCAGTTAAAGACATAAAGAAATAAAGAAAAAGGCCTGTGGACACCTCTTTTTTTTTCTGACTAATGAAAAAATAATTCTAACAATTTCAAAGTTCTGGGAATTAATATTTCACTCTCTTGCAGAGATTCTCTAACAAAGCCACAGGCTTTTGGGAAATGCTCTGTAGTCAAAGACTTCACAAGTCCATAAAGTCAGCCTAGAAGCCTGACAAAATACTGCTCACTGTTCTGAGAAAGCACAGCGTTAAGAATTTCATGTCAGAAAAAACAGATTCAAACATGCTGTGAACAGCAACAACTCAAGTCCTCCGAAATAATTTAAGAATACTTTGTAGGGCACTCTCCGCAACAGCATTGGGGAGCACTTCCCTAACATCAATTTGTAAAACCTACCGTAGACTTCTAAATTACCTGAAATAATTCTTATGAGAAAAGCTGTGATGCAAAAGCAGCAAAAATGTTTGTATCATAGAAGTAAAGACTGCTGGAATATCAAAACTAAGTCCCGAGACAGGCTTGTAATTGGCATTCCAGTGAAACTGCTTTTGTTTTGCATCCTTTCCAGCTGAAGCATTGGGAAGGTAGCTTAAGTATTTTAAGTACACGTCGTATTTTGATTTATAGACTGTACTTCTACTTGAAGAAGCAGAAGTAAGTTGTTTCATTGCAGCAACCCATTTGGTCTGTTTTCAATTAGTACCACAAAGGGAACCAACACTTCCATTGCATAGCATCACTGAGAAACTGCTTTCTGAAAAGATGTATGTACAGAAAAGTTGTGCACAGAGAGAGCTCATCTAAACCAGAATAAAAATGGTGGTGTGATTTTCCTCAGCGATATGTTTGGGCTTGTTCTCTTGACTACAGCTCTCAGGCCTGACAAACTGACCTTAAACAAATGAAAGCGTACAGTGCTGAAGGTAATTCCTGCCTTCTGCAGTCTCCACCATCCATGACTCAAGAAAGATCTTGTGTTTCCTGATGCAAGGGAGATAGCCCAGGAGCCATACATACAAGAAATCAGCAGACAGCTGTGCAGAAAAAAGAAGCAGAGACTACAAGTAACTTCCCTGAAATATTAGAGTTATTTCCTAACAGTCTGCATAACCCCTAAGAAGGAAACCATGCCTTAAGCTGCAGACACATACCTTGGGGCTGCACTGAGAATGCTTTTAGAAGGATGAACAGACTTTGGTAACTCAGTACTACCAAAGTACAAATTAATCCACACAGATGCACATGCCGGACTACGATACTTTGCCAGTGGTGAGAAACACAGCACGCAAATACAAAATTTACAAGCAAAAGATTCCACAAGGAATATCAAAGATCAACATTTGGAAATGTGTATTTTAGTTTAAACAGTACTAATTAAATAGTAACACTCATGCAACTGAACAACTCATCAGAGAAATCTTTGGGATATTTGTGTTGCTAGGGGAACTCATGCCTTAGAACAGAGCATGCAAACAGATCACATGCTAGCGAACATTGTCCTCTAAGTAAGCTCGTCTTCACTGCTGTCTTCTGATGAAATCTGCATGTAATATAGGACAGGGACAAAGAAATACATGATTCAATAGCATTCAAATGGTGAAATACCATTGGAATGGTGATCTGGCTTCTTACCAGTGAGGCCAAGCTGTAAAGATTTATCATCCTCATAGAGCAGGACATCAGCAACCACATAAGGATCTCAGGTAACAGCAACTGGGGAGGTAGCAGTATGAGCAGTTTAGTTTCCAGGATCGAAGTCTAGTCAATGATGAAGCACATTCCTTCACCCATTCAATAACCACCATCTCTTCTAGGCAATTACCTACACAGTCCCAGATTATTTTGAGCTGGTGGTGCTTCCTGAGTGCATCAGGAAGTGAGGATTCAAGTCCCGGGAGCTCCTACAAGCATCCAGACATCCCTGGGATAGCTGCAGGCTCCTACTGCAAGGCTTTCAATACTACCCTTGCTCAAAAGGCCTTCAGGCAGCAACCCGTGGAAAGTCCATAGGACTCCAAAAAAGACACTCGAGCCTTGTGTGAAAAACAGTGGACAAGTCCTTGCTCCCCGCATCTCCGTGCTCAGCTCCTCCTGGTCCAAATGGGGTGCAGCAACTTGACTCAAGCAGGAATCAAGTCCCCCATCTGAAAACCACCACACATGCAAACTACAGTGCTTTCATGTGCCTCTGTTCCGCACCTCCATACCTAAGGGTGACACCTAGTTCACTGAAACACAGCTAGGTCACTCAATGCAGTTCTGTGTGAACACAAACGCCTTCCCCCATTACACCTGCATACCAAGATAAAAACCTCAGGTTTCCTTTAGAAAGCAACAAATACACAGAATGAGATTTTATCCTCTAAATAAAACTAGTAACAATCAGCAAATAAAACATGATCACTTGAACAAACCTAATCACACAACTTTGCTATATGTGCATATTTTCCATTAAAAAGGTATTTCTTTAAACTCTTTTCTGGTTTCTGTTGAGTATGAGACATTCCTACAAGTGTGAGAGAAGCTGTTAATAACCACAGACATCACTAATCACCTCGTGGTCACACTGACTCCAGTACAGAAGACTCCTGCATAGAAGTGTGGCATGGGCCTCATGCTGTACAGGAGACAGTTTCACTCCTGTAAAATAACTTTGTCAGCACAGTGAAAGAAAAAAAAAAGGAACAATTTTAAATATTAAACCATGTCATGTCTTAAGGAATGAACAGAATGTTTTCAAAATGCAAATTAAAGGCATCTGTATTTTAATTACAGCCTCAAAACTGCAAGATACTTGTCTCCACGCACATTTCTTTCATTCATCTTCAGAGATGGCTGTGTACAGATAATTAGTTTCATAGTACAAACGTACTCCCACGTACATTCCCAAAATAATTTGCATGTATTACCAATAAACACACACACACACACAAGTTTTCAGGCCGCCCACAGATATGATAGACAAAAAGAGGACTTGTCACTATGGCTTTGGTATTATAACTAAAATTACTTCAACTTTTAATACAGGGAAAACAGAATCCAAGAGCAGCATGAGCTTCAGCACCATACATTTAACATAATGTTCATTTAAGCTGACAAAATAAAAAAAAAGATCTGCAAATAGATCCTGTTGCTATGTAGCTGTTTTCTCATATGAAAGCTAACAAAGGCTAAACAGAACCTTGGCTACAATATGTTTTTCTTTATTACACTCAATGAGCTCAGTTTTGTTGCTGTCAGCCTATAAAACTGACTTTTATACTGAGTCACTAAGAGGATACAGATGACAAACAGCTCCATTCCAAAAGGCTGACAATACTTGCCTTGAGAAGCAACAGTGACACGACGACGGTGGCAAAGCTCACTTCATCTTTGCTTAACATACAGCTGACAAGACTTCCACAGGCTCTGTGATGCCTCCACAGTCAGTCTGAGTCTTGATTTTAATTTCATCCCCCAAAGACCAGTGCTGTGGCATGAAATGTCCTATCTGATTTCCCAAAAACTTTTTTTTTTTCATGAGTCCTTAGCATAATATCTCACCAGGAAAACTGCTCCAGTACGAAGTTGCTATAGCTGCATACTTGTTAGCAAGGAGGGAAAAATAAATACACTGGTGCTACCCTGAAGACCTTCAAAGCCCCTTACTCAGAATTAAAATCAAGCAAACCAAACAAAGCAAAAAACCCTACCTGATTATCAGGGAGGCTCCAGATAAATATTGAAGGCAGCCCAAAAACTAATTGCAAATTACTTTTTAACTTGACTGCACAGAAAGATGGCATAACAAGTATTTTGGGAAATCACGGGAGTGATCGTGCTCTCCCATCAGCTCAAGAGCATGGTGGGGATGGTACAGACCATTATCTGGTACGTGCCCACTTGGCCATGCTAGACAAGAACTACAAGCTGGCAGAGATGATCTTACTGGAACAACTGAGTAAAGGAACAAGGAGCAGAAAAGGTCTCATTTATTTCTGAGCAGGGAGGTTTGTGCCCTGGTGTGAAAGAAAAGGAAAATGTTGCTTATTCCTGGGAGAAGAGCTTTTGCTCTGAAATAGGAGATATTTCTTGTTCCAAGGTGGAGGATTGCCCTGAGGTGCACAAAGAGGGTGAGGGAGCATGTTTAAGTGTTCAAAAAACGTGTAGACCTGGCACTTTGGGACATGGTTTAGTAGGCATGGTGGCGTTGGGTTGACAGTCGGACTGATGATCTTAGAGGTCCTTTCCAACCTTAATGATTCCTAGTTTTACTTTCATTAAAAAATAATCCAGCCACCAAGCCAGAAAACATGAAATTAATTATTACTCTACCCTTAATTGGTTTAGTGGTGGACTTGGTAATGTTAGGTTAATGGTTGGACTGGATGATCTGAAAGGTCTTTTCCAACTTAAACGATTCCATGATTCTACGATCAGCATTGCCCATCAGTTCAGCAGCTGGCACTCCCATTGCCAGCTATGCTGCCCAAGGCTTTTTAACTTGGGCATGAAGGATGACCCCGGGCTGAGGCTTGGCACATGAGGGCTCAGGCTGGAAGAAAATCAAGTGAGAGGTGCCAACACTTTGAAAACCAGCAATAAACAGTCAAATTACAGGAGCAGAAGCAACACAGATGGCGGCTGAGATTTACCAATGTACTGGTAACTCAAAACCAGGGTGAAACATTACGTTTTCTGGAGGCTTTCTACAATTTAGGCAACAACCAGGTACTGTGGTAAAAGCATTCAAACTCAGCAGTAAAGTACAGTCTGACCTCCAAATGTGCTGTACACATCCCACAGGCATCAGTGGTGTTTGGGATAGCATCATACACAGACAATGAGTGATCACTGAGGAAAGTGTTTGAACATGGACAGAAGGGCCTGCCTTCAAAATTAAATGTTTGACTGTTCAAGCCTTGTTCCATTACCATTTCCTACCATCCTATTATCAGTCAGATTTCCTCCTGTAAGGGAGAATTACAAGCTGTATCTGAGGGAACTTTCTGCAGCAAAGCTGTGCCAGGTCCCATGCAAGCAGTGACCCTCTGGTGCCATACAGCTGCCTGCATGGTTGCACAGGAAGGTTTTCATGCCTGTACCACACACACATCTCAGGCCTACAGTTAAATATTCCACACGATGCCAAATTCACATAGACCAGAGGCATAATAAGCACACCCAGGGCAAACATTATTAGACAGATTAAGGTGTCATATGAATCAGGACATATGGAGCACCGGCTTCAGCAAATTCCTTTAAATCGATGTCTTCATATGTGATGTGGAAGCAAAGGAGGCATCACAGCCATTTTGAGATGGGAACACCCCAGTTTTGTGTGCTTCCTCAGTAGCACCTTCTAGTCTAACCTGTGGCAGGAACTAAAGCTGCTTCTCCCATGGTCACGTCTATCAGGAGGAGAGAGAGCAACACCACCAAAATCAGTGCCAGTCTACTTCTGTCTGCTCATCTTATCCCCTCCACAGCCACTGCTGTAGAGCACAGACCCTACTGCAGTACCAGCAACAGCTACAACTACAGAAGCTCAGCTTCTCTCTTTCCCATCTACAACATCCAGAATAAATACAGGCTTAATTGAATTCAAGCTGGGGTGAGAGTTAAGGAAACCTCACAGATACCATACTTGCTTTCTTTGCATACTAACCCCTTAGTGCATATAGCTTTCACAATCAAATTCTTTACCATGTATAAAAGGAAAAATAAAGCTGCACTGTGCTGAACTGCATCTGCAAATTCCAATGAGTGACCAGCCTCCTTAGCTTTGAAATCTACTTCATAATTCTTATACTTCTACAACATATCAAAATCTCTGTGCATCAGTCAAGACAACTACGTTTGTGCCTTGACACTGAGATGGTTTAAAAGCAAGAACACAGAGGTGAGTTTCAATAAACATTATCCTCTATTTACCCTTTTAAATAGCCATAATGGGAAAGTACATTGAAAAGTAATATGGAGATTAACAGAATATACTGAATAAACACAGTGGGTTAACTGGATGCTGAAACAGAATCATTTAGGTTGGAAAAGACCCTTAAGACCATTGAGTCCAATCGTAAACCTAACACTGCCAAGTCCACCACTAAACCATGTCCCAAAGTGCCATGTCTACACATCTTTTAAACAACTCCAGGGATGGTGACTCAACCGCTTCCCTGGGCAGCCTCTTCCAATGCTTGATGACCCTTCCACTGAAGAAATTTTTCCTAATAGCCAATCTAAACCTCCCCTGACACAACTTGAGGCCATTTCCTGTTGTCCTATCGCTAGCTACTTCGGAGAAGAGACCAACACCCACCTCACTACAACCTCCTTTCAGGCAGTTGTAGAGAGCAATAAGGTCTCCCCTCAGCCTCCTCTTCTCCAGACCAAACAACCCCAGCTCCCTCAGCTGCTCCTCATAAGGCCTGTGCTCCAGACCCTTCACCAGCTTTGCTGCCCTTCTCTGGACATGCTCTGGCAATTCAATGTCCTTCTTGCACTGAGGGGCCCACAACTGGACACAGTATTCCAGGTAAGCCTCACCAGCGCCGAGTACAGGGGGACAATCACCTCCCTGCTCCTGCTGCCCACACTATTCCTGATACAAGCCAGGATGCTGTTGGCCTTCTTGGCCACCTGGGCACACTGCCAGCTCATATTCAGCCAACTATCAACCAACAACCCCAGGTCCTTTTCTGCCAGGCAGTTTTCCAGCCACTCTTCCCCAAGCCTGTAGCGTTGCATGGGGTTGTTGTGCCTGAAGTCCTGGACCCGGCAACTGGCCTTGTTGAATCTGTATTTACAACTCTTTGGGCTTGGCCATCCAAGCCAGTTTTTTTACCCAGCAAAGAGTACACCCATCCAAGCCACGAGCAGCCAGTTTCTCCAGGAGAATGCTCTGGGAAACAGTGTCAAAGGCTTTACTGAAGTCCAGGTAGAAAACATCCACAGCCTTTCCCATGTCTGCTAAGCAGGTCACCTTGGCATAGAAGGAGATCAGGTTAGTCAAGCAGGATCTGCATTTCATAAACCCCTGCTGACTGGGCTGATCACCTGGTTGTCCTGTATGTGCCGCATGATGGCACTCAAAATGATCTCCTCCATAACCTTCCCCAGCACCGAGGTCAGAATGACAGGCCTGTAGTTCCCCAGATCCTCCTTCTGGTCCTTCTTGTAGGTGGGCATCGCATTTGCCAACCTCCAGTCAACTGAGACCTCCCTGGTTAGCCAAGACTGCTGATAAATGATGGAAAGTGGCTTGGTGAGCACTTCCACCAGCTCCCTCAGTACCCTTGGGTGGATCCCATCCTGCCCCACAGACTTGTATGTGTTTAAGTGCTGTAGCAGGTTGCTAACCATTTCCCATTGGATTATGGGGGCTTCATTCTGCTCCATGTCCCTGTCTTCCAGCTCAGGAGGCTGGGTACCCTGAGAACAATTGGCCTTACTATTAAAGACTGAGGCAAAGAAGGCATTAAGTACCTCAGCCTTTTCCTCATCCTTTGTCACTATGTTTCCCCCCGCATCCAATAAAGGATGGAGAGTCTACTTCGCCCTCCTTTTGTTCTGAATGTATTTATAGAAACATTTTTTTATTGTCTTCTATGGCAGCAGCCAGATTAAGTTCTAGTTGGGCTTTAGCCCTTCTGATTTTCTCCCTGCATAACCTTACGACATCCTTGTAGTCCTCCTGAGTTGCCTGCCCCTTCTTCCAAAGGTCATAAACTCTCTGGTTTTTCCTGAGTTCCAGCCAAAGCTCCCTTTTCAGCCAGGCTGGTGGTCTTCCCCACTGGCTCGTCTTTCAGCACAAAGGGACAGCCTGTTCCTGCGCTTTTAAGATTTCCTTCCTGAAGAACGTCCAGCCTTCCTGGACTTCAGGACTGCCTCCCAAGGGACTCTCTCAACCAGGCCCCTAAACAGGTCAAAGTCGGCCCTCTGGAAGTCCAAGGTAGCAAAGAGAAGACTAGCAAATCACTTAATACACGCAGTCAGGAGTACCACTCAGTTGACACGGTAATGTTATTCAGAAAAATCTATCCCCAGGAAAAAAAACACCCAATCAAAAAAACACAACTAAAAACAAGTTTAGAGTTTCAAAGCAGCAATGATTGCTGTTGTTACAATCTCTTTATCCACCACAGTGACCAGGGAGCATTCTTAAGTGATGGTACTGATGTCATCAAGCCCATGTGCTATACTGACAAGCTGTTGATGCTAAGTTACAGATTCCTTTGTTACCACAGGACACACTACTTCATAGCATCTAATATAATCTAAAATAATCATCAAATACACTTGTACTGTCACTATGCTACTCAGTGGTGCAGCCCGTTGCTGTGAACAATCATGCTTTACACTGACAAATAAAAACCACATCGTTTTCCTACACTGCCCGGAGGTGAATGAAAAAACTATGAATGAAAGCATTAACAAATTAACAAATTTTTTTTTCCTTAAATTGAATCATCAATCACCTTCAGCTTCTGTTCTGGCAGAACAGACATGGTCATTTGTCACTGAGAACAAAACTGCAAAGACTTTTTACGTTCCTACCTGGAACAACTTCAAAAAGGAACTTTCCTGGACTTTCTTCATTGCAGGGATGCTCAATTACTCTATTGCCAGGCAGAAAGATGGCACCCTAAAGAAAAAAATAACAACAAACATGGGATTAAAACTGCTACCACACTTCTGATAAACTAACGTTTCTTCTTTTTGGACTGGGGTATACAAGAATTTGTGGTGTAGCGCCTGGGCAGCTGACTTCCAAAGTGTGACTGAAGACGGATTATCCCAAAAGCCAACATCACAGATACCCTTAATTAACTGAGGCATTCAATAATGGCTTTAGGTTTTTTCCATCTCTTGGGTTTTTGATACGATGCAGATTTTTGTACTAATCACATGTACTACCTCCACTGTGCTGCAGGGAAAATTCGAGACTAAAAGCAAGGGTTAGATAGACCCTGACAGTGAAAAGCTATGAAGTTGCATGTGTGAGGCAGATGAACTTACCAGCTAGGCTTCTTGACTAAAGCCAAAAGATGTGGACAGAAAAGTAACATCAATTTGTGGGGTGCATACCCAACTTCTGCTCTGTGCCCTTTCACTGTACCATCCCAGGGAAGCAGTACACAGAAAACACCCCACTTCCACCCACTGGCAGCACCAGCAGACTGACACGCCACAAAGCCACAGCAGGCAGAGTGAGAGTCCTGTTCAAAGATGCATTTGTGACAGGTAGATAGATGTCAGATAATCTCTGTGACAGGCACTGAACGCCTTTATCTCAACTTTACTACCTTGAGAAGGCAGATAGGGGATTTTAGCTGTGCATATTTGGTAACACTGGTTACCAAAAACAATGCCTGCAACCCTCAAAACATTTCTGGGGCTGCAGTGGAGTGAAAACATAACACCCTCCGCACCCTCAGCTTTGCCCTGCTGTCACATGGGATGGACAGACCACCCCTTTCCTCTGAGAGCTCTTTTTCATTTTCAGATATTATAGCTCCTCCTAGTACCATTTCCTCCTCAGCAGGCAGTCCTTAATGAATTTATGCTGGGATGGCTGTCCAGGGGTAAATTTTCAGACTGGCATCCTAGGAATTGTATTAGGTACAAGCTCTCCATCACTGTTAATGGGAAATAATACCTACTTACGTATATTCTCCAATCACTGCATAACAGGGCCCCTATCTCCAAAGTAAACAACTTATATAACTTACATGGCTTAAACATAGAATAACTTGAGTTGGAAGGGCCTCATAAGGATCACTGAGTCCAACATGGAGCACCATTTTCTATAGCAGTTTCACCAAACGCTGCTTCTAAATATCTGTCAGATGCCGCATCTAAACAGCAGTAAAGATATCCCTGTACAGGAAAAACACCAATTCTGATATCCAATATGTGTTGCTATGGCCTGTAACCTTCATTGCGAGAAGAAGCGTTTACAATTATTGGGAAGGCAAGACAAGCAGAATGCTATAGTCTTCTCACAAAGGAGACCTTACAAATCGACAGGAAAAAGTCATCTGAAGAAACGGCTAACAAATGTTTCACAAAATCAGTATTTGTACCAGCTGATGTAGAGACTGAGCTCTACACCAACTTGTCAGCATATTGCTGTCTGCCAGTGGGTACAGTGTGTCACGAGAAGCCAAAGACAGGGTGCACAGATATTTTATCAGATCATACAAATCACCTCCATTAAATAATATGATACTTTTTACCAAAACAGATGAAACAGAACAGTATTCTGCTGAGGTGGTATTAGCAGCAAGCATTAACAGTTGTGGGCTGCTTTCCCCACTCACTGCATATACAGATGTCTTACAAGCACTAAGTGCCTTGGTCCAATAGCTCCACTAGAAGCTATTTTCTTTCATTCCAGCGAAGCAGCAACTGGTAATAGTTGTCACACTCCAAAGCCTTCTGTGAAATACCTTATTAGGCAAGAATAGTATCATAAACAAAAAAGATTATATGAACAGGAAAAGATAAGTCACAAAATAGCTCAACTTCTCACATAACAGCTGGAGAAAAACCAGCAAATATGAGGAATACATTTTTCTGAGAATTATGGGAGACCAGGAATAAGAATCTCTAAAAAAAAATTTTTAACTACATGTATTTTATGTCACATGTAATAGACCATTAAGACTGGTATAATTTTCTTGCCCACTTTAACTTTCAGCTTGAGCTGGTTTTACCTAAAAAAAGCTCCACCCAGCACACAGGCTGAGCAGATCAGAGTCTTTACGCCAGAGTAAATTTCACCGGCTCAGGAGCTTGTGTCAGTGAAGGCCTACAACATATTTAAGCTAATTATATGTCTTGCTATTCAAATAAACAAAACTACAAAATTAAGAAGACCTAGCCTACGGCACTGTAAACGAAAATCAATCTACGAGACAGTAAATGAAAACTGCATTCAACTTTGGTGTCAACTCATTAGCAGTAGACATGCTGCAGTCTCATGACAATGTGATGCTTTCTGGTTCTTTGATGTAAAACCCTTTCAGTATTTACTTTACAGTGAGCAGTCTTCGCGACAGATTTTTGAGAACATAAGAACAAAACAGTCATAACCTTAGTGCCTTCATTTCATAGATGAAACCTATTTCATCTACAAAAATGTGAAGCCTAAAGCCACACATGACAGCTAAGTTAATATGAAGGGAATCCAGACAGCAACACCGTACAGAATATTGCTGTGGTTTAAAAAGAAAATATGTCCTTAAATGGTAGTTTTATTTTACTGTCTATTTTCAGAACTATTATTGGAAACATCAGTGCACGTGAAATACTTAAAAATATGTATGTGTGGGGTTTTTAAAATAAGAAAAGAGCTTTGTTTGTGCAACATGCACCTGGATTCCCCAGACTAGCGGGGAAAGCCTATGAGAGCGATTGCAGCTCTTTCACTTCCCTTTCTGTCTGCTTTCACACCCATCTGTCTGCCTTCACCATATGGCAACACTTCCCCTTCAGTAAGTTTTGTAGCTATCTACATAACTGTACCAAGGCTATCTGGAGTGTCCCTTGCTTAGTTTCTCAGCAGCTAGCAGTGTGTTTCACACAAGCATGCTGACAGGGAACACATCTGTACTGCAGCCCCTCATGTGGCACAGCCCTGGCTGCCGGGTATTTGATACGAGCGGGGGGATCCCAGTCCCCATGTCACTGTCAGTCCACTCGCTCAGTTGTCTTTCTGGGCCCTTAAGGTGCAACATCTGGCCCATACAGCTTGGATAACCCAAAGAGTACAGACTATCAGAGGTTGCAAAGGTTCAAAAAGTTAAAGCCCTGTTTTTCCCCTTGAGTCTCTAATTCCTGGGGGAAATAAAAGAAAACTAACTATATAGTCTTAGATACCTAACAACATAGTAATTTGCATATGAAAGATGAAGGTGATTTCCAGAGGAAATACATGTTTTGACTTGGGTATCAGTGCATGTAAGTGTTCCGTAATTAGAAAACTTCACACTGCTTCACATCAAACTCTACAAATAATTCAAAACTGTTAAAAAAATATCTCAATCCAAGATTTCAGATTGGACCAAATTAATATTCTGCTTTCAACAAAGAAAGAAAATATCATGGTGCCAGCAGGGAACAAGACATACAGTCTATAGAAATATAGAAGAAAGGGGAGTGGGAGAAAAATGTGGCCCTGACCCAAGTCCCTCCTCGCTCCTGTTGACATTCTGTTCGCAGGCTGTGCCTCCACCAGGTCAGCAGCATTTTGCAGAGCTCCTGCTGTGGTAAGCCGGGGTTGGTTTTCAATTTCCAACACTTCTGTCCTTACCAGGGCAGTTCTGCTTCCCTAGCTGAGCACTGAGGGTGAGTCACAGGATGCAGAAGTTTGGGTTGCTTGAGAAGCACTGGCCCTTTCCCTATCCAAGTATCAAGCCCACTTTCAAAGGAGCTTCTCACACACATGGCTTTTACTACAGTACACTGTTGCCTCAAACCAAAGATCACCTAAATAGCAGAACAACCACATTTTTGTTAAAATTAAAAATCTGCATTTATGAAGCCTTTAACTGAAGAAAAATTACTACTCAGTTAACAAAGTGCCTGATAAAATACTGCAGTGCAGCAAGAATGACATAAATCTGCTTTGGATTAGAGTCACAGCATTAGAGTCTTGCTCAAAGAGACATTTCATCCCACATTGGTTCCCCTGCAACACTTTCAGAACCATTCAGCAGATGAACTTCACGAGGAAGCATGGAGGAGGAGACAGGATGGCCACCACACAAGTGCTTCATGACAACCAGATAACAGATGGTATTTCTGTTTTGCACACTCTGTCTTAACACTGTAACAGTGAAGCAACCCTGTGCCTCTTTCTCTTTCTTTTCCATTACTCTTCCCTAGGTACACTTTCCCCAGCCTTGTCTGAACTTAATTTTCTGAAGCAGACTTATCACCTGTGTTCAAGAGATACCAGGTTTTCCCCAAGAAAGCTTATGATACAAGGAATTCCCATGCCTTTAAGATGCTGACTGGCAACTACAAAGACAAATAACATGATTTGCAATACCTCTGGATGATTTTACTCAAACAGCATGTAGACACATCAGGAAATTAACTGCTTTCTTGCCAAAATAATGTCTTCAGTATTTATTCTAATACAAATCCCCAAGGCTTAACTGGTCTACTTGCTCACTCATAGTTTAGTTACTTCAGAACTCCACAGTATCAGCAGTTAGATCAGATGTTCTTCTTGCCCTTCCAACTTTGATGATTTACCAAAGATCACTGAATCCTACTTCAGCTTTCAAGATAAGTGCTGCATTTAGGTATCTCTTTTTCTTGCTTCATGGGAAATACTTCTCAGGATTCTTTTCTGGTACTTCCGTATAGTTTCAGTTAACTTAGAGAATCTTCAAATGGTTTCTTCCTCTTTGTCTGTTGCTAGAGGTTGGTTAACCGGTTAACCACAACAGCACAGAAGTGGCTGTGTTGGTTTGGCAGCCAAGGTTTCCAGGGTTTTATCCATGCCAGAGTGCAGCCCCTGAACAAATGCAGCCCAGCCATTCATGCCTCTCTGCAAGAAGGCTCCCAAATCAGCCGGATTGCATCCCTCAGAGAAAAACAGTCCTCAGAAATAGTGCTAAGAAGGTCTGCAGACTGTGATCAACTGCTAGTCCCCATGCCAAGCCCTCTCCCTCCCTAGCTGGTGCCAGACTAAACTTCTCAACAGCTCTTATAAAAGGTTTGCTCAGAGAGGGTGGAAGGGGTAAAGAAGAATCAGCTCTGAGAGGCAGGAAGGTCATCAGCTGAGAAGGAGGCAGCTGATAGGGAGGATTAAGAGGCAGAAAGGATCTTTGGGTACATGTGCCTGTTACATGAGTCACAGCCATGTGCAACACAGCGCTGTTGTGTGGTTTCTTTTGTCACTGTTGCTGTTTCTGGAAAGTCTTGAGTGTCATACTTAAGAACAACTGTGCACTTCAACTTGGATGGCATCTTGAACTGAAAAATAGTACATTTAGTGGATAATAATCTCAACGTCACTAGTATTTACAAGGTCGCAGCCTGAAAGGCATCCACCGTATTTCACAGTAAAGCCTGTTAATAAACCTGGATTAAATAATATACCTAATATGTATGCAAATGCACATATATACATAAATGTATATTTCTACATGTACATACAAACATGCACATGTACTGTGAATTCATAAATAAGTGATGCATAGCAAAGAAGAATAAATTGAACACGTAAGCTGATACCAGTTAACTATAAATCCTCATGCCTCACTAACTACTGGTTTTGCCTTTAAACTATCACAAAAAGAGATTATCTCAAGTCCAAGCAAGCCTTGTCCTGGTTTTGGCTGGGATAGAGTTAATTTTCTTCCTAGTAGCTGGCATAGTGCTGTGTTTTGGATGTTGATAACACACTGATGGTTTAGTTGTTGCTGAGTACTGCTTATGCTAGTCAAGGACTTTTCAGCTTCCCATGCTCTGCCAGGTGCACAAGAAGCTGGGAGGGGGCACAGCCAGAATAGTTGATCCAAACCGACCAAAGGGCTATTCCATACCATGTGACGTCATGCTCGGTATATAAACTGGGGGGAGTGGGCCAGGGAGCAGCGATTGCTGCTTGGGAACTGTCTGGGTATCGGTCGGTGGGTGGTGAGCAATGGCATGGTGCATCACTTGCTTTGTATATTATACTATTTTACTCTATTTCAATTAAACTGTTCTTATCTCAACCCAGGAGTGTTTCTCACTCTTACTCCTCCGATTCTCTCCCCCATCCCATTGGGGTAGGGGGAGTGAGCGAGCGACTGCGTGGTGCTTAGTTGCTGGCTGGGGCTAAACCACGACAATCCTTTTGCTCTGCCAGGAACCGACAGACATGAGGTGAGGAGTAAAATTCATAGCACAGGCAGAAATCCACTTATACTGCAGTCAACAATGAAACCTGCGCTGTGCTTACTAAAAGCACAGTTTGACTGCAGTAACTTCTTAAAAATCTAACTTGATTTCTACCATTACAATGTATTTCCAAGATCCCAGTAAAATCACTTGCTGCAAAAGGGCACAGCAACTCTGAAAGCCAGCCCTTTCATCTAACTACCTACGTGGAGATAACTGTATTTCAAACTGGGACCGGACCTGGGCGAGTTAACCAGCTGGCTCCAAACCCCAGAGCAGTGCTGTGGCAGAGGCAGAGAGCTGCCTTGGCTGCCTCTAGCTGGACAAAGCCCAGCAGCTCCCGAGCGCCCTTGGCCCTGCAGCACAGCGTGACCCAGCAGTGTTCACGGCATGCTGGCTGCCGCGGCTTGGCTTGCTTTGTCCGGTGCAGCGCCTCTGGTTTGCTTTCACCCTTGTGCAGCTCTGGTGTTTGCTGTTACTGCATATCGTGAAACCAAACTTACATTTAGAGCCTTAGTCTGCTAAAAAAGCATCCTCTGCCAGAGGCCAGCTCTTTGCTTCAAATTCACTGGCCCCTCTATCCAATTAAATAACAATGGTTGATTTCAAAACATTTCAGTCGCTCCTGTTGCTGTCCTACAGTTATAATCTATCAAGTAATTTGCTGTGATTACTTAGCAACAACTCTATAGATGGGTAGTTACCATGAGCAGGCCTAAAAGGTTGTAACTCAAGCAGTGTAAATGCTCTGACTACTAATCTCCAGTGATATTTTGAAGCTACATAATTGCTGTTCTTCAATTTAAACAGGAAGTATTTTTGTCCAGAGATCTCTTATCTGTCATGTACATTAGGGGTTTTAAATCTTATTGGTAAACACTACATAAAGAAAACAAGTTTTACTGATTATACCAAATTGCCACTGTTATATATATATGTAATGTCAGGTTTTCTAGCACACATGACAATAATGGGACAACAATAAAAAAGTTAATACAAGCTATAAGAGAATGAAGGAACCAGATGTTCTATTATAATATTTTTTTATTATAAGAGAATAAGATTTTTTAAGTTTTTATTGTAACAGTGGATTTTTATACCACTTAAGCAACCAAAGCTCTGGAAGAAGTACAATTACCACAGGAGGTGATGCAGTCTTTGTCTTGCAGTTATTGCAGTCATTTAGTTTTGCAGCATGCACAGGGAGAGAACAAGAAGTGCTATCATATTTGAAGGCATCTGGGGGGGAGCTATTCAGATTTTAGGGGGTATGTAATGTGCCAGGAATGAAGACAGAGGAAGACAGGGAAATTACAAAAGAAATGGGGTTGGTTGGATAAAATTCAGTCATTACACAGCATACATTTTTCTGGCATAAATCCCACTGTATTTGACATTTTCTCGTCCCACTATGTTAACACAGTTAAACAGTTTGTTGAAGAACGAGAATTGTCACTTAGTTCTCAGAAATTCCACAAACTGAAGTATAAAGGAGATTTTTCCTTTACCTAAGGAAAGTTCAAACCTACCTCCTGGCTTAATTTTCTAAACAAGAAGTAAATCCACCTCTGTGGCAGTGAACACCACATGTACTGTTTGCTTGGCAATGAGCACCAAAACATTTATTCTGACACGAGACACAGAGCTGGCAATTTTACTAGGATGTGATTACAGTTTCTTTAAAGATTTTTTCTATCTTTCTCTCCTGCCACACATTTCACTTAATGGTTGAGTGCCTCTCTCTGCTTGAGAGAAACTTCTTTCCACAAGAATGAAGCAATCTTGGCTTGAGCAGCCACTAGAAAAAACTCCCTTTTTTGTTCCACAAGAGAAAGTAAACTTATACCAAATTAAGCTATAACACCACAAAAAATTAAGTTTGCCTAAAACCAGAGGCTACATACAGGCATATTGCATGCCTACAGTTTTCATTTCTCTAGTACAGGCAAGAGAGAAGAGTGACCATTTCCTGACCGTGTCTGAGACAATGTCTGAAATTCTTAAAAGCTTTTTCTCTTTCTGAATCTGTTTCCCAGTACCAACCTCTACCTTACAGCTGAAAGTAAAACTTAACATGCTCTCTTCCCACCTCTAAATTCTGTCTGCTATTTTAAAGAGTTTCAGACAGATCTTCGATTTGTACGAAGCAGCTTTCCTGTCTAAAGCAGATTTTCTGTGGTATCTAGAGAAGCTTTAACACCTCTATTTAACCCACCCTCTCCTGGCTTCTCCCTAATGAATGAGCTTATTCAATTATATGTTGCCAGCTTCTATGAGAAACTCTGCTCCTCCTGCAGAGATTTTGCTTTTCTTTCCTAAGTTTGTCACAGGGGGGTATAAGGAGCTGAGCCAATTCATGAGTAACGCTCTTGAGAGTTACCTCAGGCATAAAGGCATGGTGTGCATCTGCTCCCACACAAGCACTTCCAGAAGGAGTAATTAGGACTGTAATTTGGGAGACAGGTATGATGGGACTGAGCTCACTTAACAGAACAGGCCACAGGGTCCAGCAGCCAAGAGATGTTGAGGGAGCTCTACAATATAAGGTGCCTTCCTGGGGAACTGCAATTGCTGAGTTGCTTACAGAAAGGACCCCTTGGTATTTTCTGAAGGCAAAGAAAAAGGAGACACATATAAATAAATTTGGAGACTGCATTGAGTTTAAGGACTCATGAGTACAGGCTAAGCTCATTATTAGATGCATGCATGGAAATTTTGATAAAATTAGGCTTTGTAATGATCATTAAATTTTGATCACTGGACAACAACGGGACTGGGAATCACTGAATTACTACAGAAGAGAAAGGCAGCCATGAAAAAATCTTACTTCCAGTAGCTCTGGTCATTAAGAAATTTAGCTTCTTATTAGATAAAACTATTTTCCCAAGGAAAAAAGCCAATAAAGCACAAAGCATCAGAACACAGAACCAAGTCTTGCTTTACAGATCTATTTTGCAAAGAAAATTTACTGACTTCTAGTCCTGAGAACATCTAGGCCAAAACAATGCAATTATTCCCCAAAAGGATATTTGGCAGGAGAAAACTTCAAGTATGGCCTCTCATTTATATACAGAGCTCTCCAGTGACAGTCTTGACAGATACAGGAACACTGTGAGAGAATGTAGCATATATGATTGAGCAGGTCAAATCAAGTCAGTCATTAAATACCGAACTAAACATTTTTCAAGATTCGGAGGGAGGAAAAAAGGCCCTAAAACTGAACTTTCTATTCCATCTTGATTTTTTATTTTGAAAAGGTGGGCAACCAATGGTCACTGCACACAGTTGCCTCCAAGGGTCAAGTGGATATCATTTATACACTCTGTTTGGTTTAATTCCCACGGGTGATGGAAAGGATTAGGATCTAGTCCATGATGGAAAGAAAAACATTTAGAGTTACCAAAACTGCTAGTGATAATCACGTACTTTGCTGGGTCTCATTCTGAATTATGCTTTCACATTGCAGCAGGATTAATTTAGGGGGAAAACAGTCTAACAATCTGTGGAAACACTAACAACACTACATCCGTGTTGGAAAAAATACAGCTGGATAATTATGGTTGGCTTTCAGAGCAGATTGTCAAGACCTGACCCACTGTAACAGTTAATGGATGAATACAAGCAACAGATACCACAACATTCAAAGAAGCAAATGTCACCCTGGAGCACAGATGATGGAGCAACAAATGACTTGTCTGTATGCCTCCAAACTGAAACAGCCTCAGCCTGAACACTGGGCGCAGCCTGGGGCCCTGCACTGGAAGGCAGGTGCACACCCAGCACAGAGAAGGCAGAGAAAACCAACACAAGTGATCAGAGTGCTAATATCTGCAACCTCTTTCTCAAAGCTGGTCGGTGGGCCAAAAGGAGCTGAAGCAATTTGCCCTGAAATAACCATGTGCTTCAGTGCAGTGGCTTGCCATCATTTTCTGAAGATCATCAACAAGGACAAAAAGAAAAAAGAATAATGCCATACAAATAATAATAAAATTAAATCAATAATTAAGATTTCACCCTTTCTAACTCCCAGGACACCCTGTGCCAGAGAGGCCTTTGCAGGCGAGAGAGCTTACTCGGGTGTCTGAGGCTGGTTCACAGGGGACCCTGCTACACCCACCAGCAGGAACCCTGCAGTCACTCCAGCTTAGCACCAGAAGAAATCTCCTTTTACTGTCACTTAAATACTGTTACCCTAACGCACACAGTCAGATGAACAGCCATGGCTAAAACCACGGTCAGATAAATGCCAAGTGGGGGTCAGACTGCTTCCGAGCAGCAGAAATAACCTACCACTTTCAAAGTTTCTCATCTAGGATCATTACCCTTCTCCCCGGCTTTCCCCCTTGGCCTTTTCTTCAGCATTTCTTATTGGCTTAGCTTACGGTAACAGTCTTGCTTATGACAACTTATACTATCCTGCTCTTAAATCAGGGTTTTTAAACTGAAAAATCAAACAAGATAAATAATTTTTAATATACAAAAACCACCTTTGTTCTCTAGGTCCAGTGTGAACAGGAGAAGAAATAGTAAACAACTAGAGAGCACAAGCCTTGAGATACTGAATTCTTCAGCTCTGAAGCACTTCAGATACAGATAAAGACAAGTATTTATGGAATGATTAACATAAAACTGTTCTTGCCTTGAGAAAAGGGATGATTCAAATCAGTTTGCTTGGTTGTGTTTTTCTGTTTGTTTTATGACTTCCATGTTGAATTTAAGAAGTAAAATCCTTTCCAACCCCACCACACACAGCTTTTTTCCAGGAAAGCTATATATGACCAAGCATCCCACCTGAGGACAATTCATTTCCAGGTCAGTATGTAGTAAAGCTTGAAGATGCAGCAGATTTCTTAGAAATTACACATAAAGTGCAACTTCTACAGCGTAAGTAAAGAAGGGTGGCAGAGAGAGACATGGAAATGTGAATACAATTCCACTGAAGTCATTTCTTCTTTTCCTATGCAAATATTCTTGTTGGCTTTTGACTAGCAAGAATATTCCAGTGGAGTTTGTCCTGTATAAGTTATCATCTCGCAGTTTTTTATTGAAGAAAAAAACCTAGTTTCACATGGAAAAATTTTAGAGCTTAATGGCAAGTGTTCTCTTTCTTTTGCAAGTTTTTTTAATGCTTATATTGCTTGTTGTTTTAACATCTATATTTCTATTTTGTCTATATTGTAAATGTTTTATGAGCGTGGCTTATAAGTCCTGCTGCATTACAAACACCACATTGACACAAATTAAATAGCTCATTTAGCTTTCTGGCATCTAGTGTAAAATACTCTGTTGGTCCTTGTCTAAGGGATTACATTAATTAGCAGTGATCCTACCTCAGGGAGACTGGGGTTATGTCTTCTCTGCTATCTGAACAATTAACACCACTGGAAAAGTCTGATTCACTGATTGCAAATTACTTCTCAAGCAGTACCATTTGCGTACAGTAGATTTCTTCCAGGTTTTACTTACAGTGCAGCGTATTAGTCTACATCTTCCATTCTGTAATACTGTTTCCAATTTAAAACTAGACTTCTCAAGAGTTTCTCATCTTTATAATTGATCTGAATCACAAATTTTCATAGCTTTTGCATGAGATCTAGCTGTTTCTTAATCAAAGTATTAGTAATGTGTTGAAGAATATACTTCAATACTTTTATTATGCAACCTAAATATTGAACAGAGAATTCTGGCTGATTAAAAGCTGCCTTAGGAACTGAACTGTTTGATAATTGATGGATGCAAGCATACAAAACACTGACATGGTTTATAAACGTACTGAGTTTGCCATGGAAAGCTAATGCTTTTGGCAAGACGAAGGTGTTCTAAAAACTAGACTCTTGGGCAAAATAGATACCTACGTAAATATATCTATGAATTAAAACCTACTTTCACAACTTGAGGTGGAACTTTTGAGAGACAACGTAAATCAAACACTTGCTTTCTCCTGGAAGTTACTGCATGGTGCCACAGCTGAATTTGCCTTAGTGCTTTCCTATGTGCTGAGAAGAAGGGAAGGAGGAGCTTTGAAGAATATAGGTCTTGCAGGTTTCATTGTACGAAAAGATATAAGTTTTCCATTACATTTATGTAAGTCTGCTCAGAATACAATCATCTGATACATTTTTTAAGGACAATGCTTAAATTACTAGCTATGTAAGAAAAAGTGCCAGATACTCCCTAATTTAAATAATTACAAAATCAAGGCAGGGTTGAGTGGGAGCTGGTTTAGGTCAAGTCAAGTACCAATGGATCAACAGCCCCAAACCTCCGGATCAGTTCAGTTATGCAGAATACATGCACAGTTCTGCAATTTTGCTTGCACAGGTTTGGGTGAGGGGTTTTTTTGTGTACACAGGGTTTCTTCATAATCCTCAAATTCCACCACGCATTCAGGGCTCTTTCAAGTTGCAGCAAGTCCATGAACTGATCTGGATCACAAAATCAACCTAGGATAATGCAAAAACCACTCAAGGACCATCACAAACAAATCCTCTCAGAGACAGTTTAATTGACCTGTTGTTTCCCCTTGGATATCCCTTTCCCACTTACCTCCTTTGACAGCCATGACAGGAAGGCCAGTTTGCTACTCCAGGAGGAATTTACAAGGCGCATGATGAAAATCATACAGTTATACGCTAACACAGGTTGGAAGGGGCTATACTAAAAAGGTAACCGTGGAAAAAAAAAAATCCACTTTTCCAGCAGTTTGGCTATAAGGACACTACGGGAGACCATATCTAAAGCCTTGATGAAGCTGAGCTATACAGCTGCTCCCTCCATATCCAAAAGGCCCCAGAAGGACTCACTCCTGGACCTTACCAGCAACCACAGGAAGGCTGACCTTTTGAATTAAAGATGTCTTTTAAAAATAGCCAATATTTTGCAAGATTACGCTGGCTTAAAATAGCATTTACTTCCGTGAAAATAAATAAGACTTTCATAATCTGGATTTTTACTCACTTTTCCTAATAACAGTGAAGGTATTTTACAACATTCTGTGACGATACAGCAAGAATAACTGAGTGTACTTGGGTATATTACAGCTTTTTATGGGTTTTCATATTTAAGTACCAAACCATCTTTTATCCACTTTTCCATAAGACAGTGTGACAAGCTTTCTGTAGACCTGTTGGGGGGGTATCTTGCAGAGTGCCAAACAGTCTAGGGTAAAAATGGATTCAGGGTGACTGGAGGCCAACATTATTAACTGCACTGTAGCAGCTGCTCTGTTCCACGCCATATTAATATAAATAGTTTAGATTCCATGTTGCTATTTTAATAAATTACCAAAATATAAATGACCATGAAGGTCTTCACGGTCTGCAGGAGAGACTGCAGTATCCCTTACAAAAGCAGAGGATGAAGTGCAGTTTATGCAAAAGGAGAAACCAAGACAAAGTTCACACAGCAGGTGAACAGAAACAAAACTCCATGTTTTCTGGCAAACACACTAATACTCTGGCCACTGGACTGCTCCCTGCCTGGAGTTACTGTTGAAAAGGGGCCTTTCCTCCACCTAAAAAGAAAAAATAGTTCATACCAGTCATTTGCTTTCAACACTCTGAAATCTGCTTTTTTGAAAGAGACAGCTCCTGAAGTTTTATGCATTTTTAGATGCACATTTATTTCTGTTGCACATTTATTTTCTGCAAAGTGAAAACACAGGGCAAAGATGTCAAATCTTTTAGTCCACCAATCTGCAAGAAAAAATGTTTACTTTGGAGCCTAACCAGAAGTGGCCCCCTTTTCTGGCATGCTCACAGCTACAGAGAACTACAGCTGGAGGCTGGGATCATCATGGGAAACCGAGGTACCGATTAGGACATGGCAAGAAAAAGGGAGAGGGTGCCTCAAATTTAGAGTTGCTTGTGAAAACTGTCACATTATTTTGTCTCATGGGACAAAATGCAGTTCAGCCAAAAGAAAAACAGAAAAGCTCCTGAATTCCAGTCTCACACTTGAGCCATTGGCTCAAGGCTGCTTCAAAGCCTGTTGAAGTCAAAATAGGCAATGAAGGTAATTAATGAGGTTTCATTACTATTTTTTAAGGATTTAATTTTACAACTCCTGTGCTGCTACCAATGGCTGTTATTTGATCATGCCCATTACTTTGTTTATGTACCTCACAAATTTCTTTACGGCTTTCTCCCTTGCTCTTCTACCTCCTTACCTACTGCTTTTACTTTTTCTAGCACCTTTCTGCCTTCTACATCCCTTCTACAACATCAGAGAGCTTCAGTCTGGTCATTGAGTAGCTTAACTAGAAGTTGAGTATTGTTTACTCAGCCAGAAATGTTTTCCACATCCACGGTAAGTGAAGGACAATCAAGGAACCTACATAACAAGCATGTACCATGCTCCTGGATGGAAAACAAGAGCAGTGATTCATTGAAAAGAATAGAAAAAAGGATCCTAGTAAGCTGTAATCTTCCAAATTGTTGCCAATCTAAGGCTCTTGAGCAACACACTTAACTCATCAGTGGTAAAAAACCAGCACATAAATTTTCTGCAGACTCTCAGAGGATGGCATTTATCCTTATGCAGATGTTTCAAGTCTGACATATTCCACATCTCCTAATTCCCCTCTGAAAACAGGCTGCAGAAAGGAGACTTGGGTGAACCCTTCTCCCGCTGCTGCAAAAAACCCTCCACTAAGCCCTGTCTTACAGGGCTTAATGCACTCAAAGGCTTTCTCTCTCACCCACACAGAAGTATAACATCCTAGTACATTTTTGGTTTACTCTGAGAAACATATCATATTCCATTTAGAAAATCCAGAGTAACTTATTTCCCATTAATCTCATGGCACAACATGAGCTTGGGCATCCTTTGGCTCCTGACAAAACACCGGGTCCCTGTGGCTTTGAACAAAAAGCCCATCCTCATGGCTGAGCTGCACGAAAGTCACATTTAAGATTTAATCACCTTCTTCACCAATATGCTGCAATTCTAATTAAAACACCAGAGTTTCTCCACTTAGAAGCATCTGCTAAGCGGTAGCTCGAAGTGCCTGAGATAAGGGAAGTCTCAGCAAAGGCAAGTGACAGCATTAATTTGACTTTTTCTGTTAAATGAAGAACAGCTCATTAAAATCTTTAATAGGTGGCAGGTTTGGCAGCTCTACTGTGTGTAGGCTCTAAATAGATTTATCATGCCTTTCATTTTAAAACATTTATGTGAACACATTTGCTGAGATAAATTATCTTGTTCACAAAAGCATCCTGTTCCAGGCTGCCATTTTAACTGTTACATCAATCAAATTATGTTGTAAAAATGTTAGCATCAATTTTGACAATCAGCATCTCAAATTTATAGCTTTGGAGCTCTCTTCATTTGTCTCCTAATTCTGGTAATTTTTACATTTCAATCAACAATCGTCAAGGAAATACCAAACACAAACTGGTTAACTCATTTAATGTAGCTGGATGGATACCCTGAGTGAAGCAGACAGTTGCTGGCGAACTGCTTCTGAGCGTGCCCCATAGCAACCCAAGAAGAGACATCTGGACTCACAGGCAGATCTTGGAGTTGGATGGGGGGTTGATAGGAAATTCTGCTTTTATGGAAAAGCAAGATTTCAGCCATTCTAAGGCTTTTCACTGAACAGCTGTCCTGGGAAACATCTGTCTAAAGGAAAAGGGTGCTGCTATGATTTCCCATTTTTACTCAGAAACTCAGTTATTTGTGTATGTACCTGGATGCACAAAAGCCAGGCACAATTCCCACCTTTCCCAACAAGCACGCAAAGTAGAGGTCCTTCCTGTGGGACAGGTCAGGGGAGGCTGGATGCACATAACCCCTAGGAACAGTGAAGGGGTTAAACATTTCCACTGCAGAGGAAGAACACCAGGGCCTCACATGCCAGATGCCATCCATCCGACTAGGAACCTTTCACAAATGCTTGCTATTTAGCCCGACAAACATTTAAGTACGTATACTATGAAAAACTAGTCAAACTGAGAGAGCCACTGAGTGATAGCCTAAATCTAAATGACAGAAGACTTTGGTTCAAACTCATTTTCTGCCTGCGTCAATGGAGGTATCTGAAGAGAGGCTTGGAGCTATGCAGAAGGAAGCAAGTTACCATCATTTCTACTGCTATGATCCACTGTCAGAGCCCCAGTCAAGAAGTAGGACCCCCTGGAATACACTTAGCATAAACAGAACAAAAAAGCTCTCCAGCGCGAGAGCTCCCTTGAATTGCAAGACGATAAACATTATAGTCAAACACAAACAATAGCAAGTTCATCTGAAGTAACAGTATCCATCTAATTTTAGCAGGGTTTGTGTTAGGGAACAAAAGGCTATTTTCCACAACTCTGCATTAGAAACCTCCATCTCTAAACCACCTCCTTTCCCTCTCATAAGAAGAGTATGTATCAATGATGGCTCCAGGGCAACTTTTCTTTCTTTCTTTCTTTCTTTCTCCTTTTTTTCCCCTTTAAAGCAGAGAAGATCAATATATGAGATATTCTTGCACTCTAGGGGACTGAGCAGATTTTCATTTTGAAATACAAATTTGTACTACAATTTAATGACCTCCCTCCTGAGTATAAGATAAAGGCTTGTGTTCCCATTTACGCAAAGATTAAAAAAGCTTTGAATGCTGAGAAGAATTTAGGATAAAGAAAATTATTTTCAAACACAAATGGCTTTATCATCTAGGAAAACCAATGCAAGTACCAAAGCCTGCAAATGCTCCTGTCTGATATTCGGTACACAGTCGTCGGTCACTGAGTTTCAGAGCATTTTAACTGATACACAGCTGTTTTGTACCATATATTCAAGACTTAAGATATCTCTGGCCAAGAGGCTTTTTAAATATGAGTGCCAGTCAAACGAATGACAGCTACCAGCAGCCTTGTGGGATTCTTGTCTCTATTATTAAACTGAGTCAGCTACAGCATCTATCCAAATGGTGGGTAGGACACAGCCTCACATTATAGACACTGTTGGGATTTTCAGGCTTCTTTCACTCATTATTATTAATATCATGCTAATACCAAGAGAGTTGCAGTCCGTCCTGGTCCCTGCTGTCCTGTGCAGTGTCTTTGCAACAAAGACATTGGAAAGTAAGACAGCAGATGTCAGAGTGATAACCACCAAGCCTTTTTGGCATTCAAACTTTTAAAAACTATTAACTACCCTTTTTTCACCCATCCAGTATCAACTCCTGAACTTGCTATTCTTAAAGGAAAAGGGTAAGTTCTAAAACCGAACTGTTCTCATTTCCACAGGGGGAAAAGGACCCATCTGATAAACCCAAGCTGAATAAAAGCACCGCCATGGAGCTACTGTATTGAAGCTTCTTATATTTATCAGTATGGCACCGTCTCAGTTTCTTCTCCACTGCACTGCATTCTGTGCAGTTGTTACAAACTTCAGCTGTTAAAGAGCAAGAAGCATTTTTATGTGCCTCATTGCTGATAAAGAGTTGAATGTCTTCTTTAAAGGTACTCTGGCAAGACTCCTCTCAACACACTTTTACACTGCCTGGTCTATTTTAACAACCTTAGAACGATTCTTGATGGAGGTTAGTATCAATGACTCCACCAAAACCAGGGTTCAACCATTAAAAACAAGAAAAGCCCACCACTGCCCAAGACTGCTGGATTACTCCACACAGTGTTAGCGCCAAATCCAGGAGCAGCACCATGGGCATACTTTCCAGCTGTAGCTCGGGACACTGGCAATTGCAAGGTCTGAGATAAGGCTACGTTAAAAAATTCGCAAACGTGCTCCAAATTATTTTACTCCCTGCAGTGAGTTATTACATGTTTTGCTACTGAAACCCTGCCTTCCCAGGACATATTCTGCCTTGCAAAGAAATTGGCCCTTTGCTGCAGTGATGGAAACGGGAAAGACTGCCAACAGACTGTTCTGCCCACACCTCACAGGCTTCGATCGAGCTGGGCATTTCACTTGGATGAGATGAGCACCTGCACCTCGTTGATTTGGCCCCGATAGGCAGGAGGGGATTCTTTTCCCAGGTCACTGACTGCCTGAGTTGGAAAGGGAATGAGAGAAGCTCCAGAAAGCCAGTCGCTTATGGAAATATTTTCAGACTGCCAACTGAAGAGTAAAGAGGATTTCAAGAACGCAGTTTGAGGTCATTCAGTATTCATCTACTACACAAGCCACTCCACTTGGCAGAGAACCAAGAAAGCCTCTTTCCCTAGCAACAAGTCATGTTGTACATACTGCTTATTCAGCTGCAAATACGGCTTTTATCCCAAAGGTAATGGACTTAGAGAAGGCTATTCTTAAGCACTAATAGGCTAAAAGAACTCAATTATTTTCATTTAAAGAGTAACGAAGGTCTCTTGTGAGCTATTCATTTCGTTACTTCAGAAGCCATGCGGCACTTGTAGTACATCCAAGTAAATAAAAGGGAGGAAAAAAGTCATCATGATGGGCCCTTTTAATGGACACAGACCTCCTACAGTGCTGAAATTCCCTTTAAACAGGAAAAGAGAAAGATCATCAAAAAGCCCATCACAGTACATGGAGCAGTGTGCAAGGGTCAAGATGTAGACAAAACCGATTATCATGTAACTGCTTATCATCTCTAATCGTTTGGGAAATTTTACAGCAACGTTTCAGCATTTAGACTGAGCGTGGGATGGAAGACACTTGAGTGCTGGTTTTCTCAGGCAACTCGATATTGACCTGGCATCATGATTAGTCTAAGGTACAAGAGCTCCTTTCTGACAAGATCAAGAGATTATGTTGGATTACCAGGAACAGGACCACTGTTATCAGCCTGTCACCTTCACTTTGGGGAACAAGTCTTTGTGAAGGCTACCCACTTTATCTTCCTCTGTGGCCACCCAAGACTGACTGCCACAAGCCTCTAATCACACCTTTAAAAACTTAAACACATAAGGGGGTTGCTAACCACTGGAGAACAAAAAGTTATTTCTGGTGTTTGAAAGCAAGGTGGAAGACAGCCTCTATCTTGTATGGGGAAGAAAACCCTATTATTTTGTCAACATCTGTGCACTTTCCATATTCCATTACTATGCTTTCTACCTACCAAATATATTTAATGCTTCTTGGCTAAGTCAGGTAGTGATGACATGGCCTCTGCTGCTGCTAAAGTTTCTTAATACTTTACTGAAGCGTGATGCCAAAACACAGAAAAAAAAACATAAAGAGAAAATTAAGAGACCATTATTGAGTGCTGCACTTCATGCTACTGCCATCAAAATATAATCTCCATTTCCCAAGTCACTGCTATTTGATTTGTGCCCCTCTAGCTCCGTCTGGCTGTTCCTCATATAGTGCTAGCCAAGCACACAACACAAAGCGTGCCTCTAGGTCCCTCCTCTCTCTGCCGCAATGACAAAATGGCTATCTATACCTAATTTAGTCTCCTGCTAGCTCAGTCATGACACCTGAAATCCTTCAGCCGCTATTTTTTTTTTTTCCCATGGCTGTTTATAACCAATAGATGTGAGTCTGCTAAGGACGCCTGCACAGACATGAGAGCAGAGGTGATGGCCAGAGGTAGCAATGCACCACCGTTCAATCTCACCTCAACTGCTTCACAGGTTCTTGGGTACCTTTGTCCATCATTTTTGCTTCATCTCATTCCCACTCCCATCAATTTTCCAGAAAAACAAACTAGAATAAAATCCTTTGCAAAAGCTTTTTTGTTTCTCGAAGACTAGACCATCCAAAGTTCACTTTCTGGTGCTACCTGTAACACAACAGTTTTGTTTGAAATGGCTGTTATTTTCTGCTCTTTTCCTCTTTGCCATTTAACATCTGCAACAGGCCAATGAATGGCAAACATTAGACATGGGACAGGTTTTGTCTCATTCCTTCTAATTAGACACACATATCCATAATCAAGCTTCTCACTAGATACCCACAACTCATGAAACAGGTATCATATATATGTAGAGTAACATGTATTCAAAATAAAAGACTCTATTACAGTACTTTAGCTATGTATCCAACAGAAGATGTGAACTCCTTGTAATTGGAGTGTAACTCACAATAACCATGCCCAAAGAAACTTTTCTTTACTAGGAAACACAGCATTCAGGAGCGACATCTTAAGCACGAAAAGCTAACCACAAGATGAACTCTCTGTTTAAGTAATAAGGCTCAAGCTCCATAACATTTCCTGGAGATTAATGACCAGCTAAAGGAGTTGATAACCAGAAGCAAAGACAAGTGAATTCCCTAGGAAATGCTGCATGAGACCAAGCTCGTTACCCATAGAGGAACAAGAAGGAGACCATTCACTGCCTGTCCTGAGGCCTCAGACTCTAAAGTTATTACTACACTTTCACCACTTTCAGAAATGTGCATTTTAGTAAGAAAAAAGTAAAAAGCAAATTCAAGTGTCTGAAAGACTCTCCACCAAATGCAAGCCATTGCTGAAACTCAAGTTTTTCTGTCTGCCAGCCAACACAGCAGGCAGCTCAGCAGACACTGAATATTTTCTAGTTCAGTTTCACAGAACCTTGCTAAAATACAGAAAAATTTTTAAAATTTTTTTTCCATCATTAATGCCTTATTGATGTGTTTTAATTATCCACTGCAGTGCCAGGGCTGGGATGATAAAGCAGCAAACTGTAGTTCTAAGCATTCAACTCGTCCCTGAAAGAGGCCTCATTTTTCATATAGTCAGCATATCCAACTGAGCACTGAAAACTCATCAATCATGCCTCCACAAGTTTATCTCAAGTTTTATTTGCACATGCAGGCAAATAATTTTAAGTAAGCAAAAGGCAATCTGACTCCTAATCTAAAGGCACAGGCTACTGAGTCAAAGTCTTTCACAAGTCAGTGTAAACGTAGTAAGAAATGAGTAACAGCTGGTGAGAAAACATCAGCTTCTGGTGTGCAGTAGAAATGGAAGCAAAATCAAAATTGCCTTATAAAACACGGCAGTTACCTGCTGAAATTTATCCGGCAACACCAGCGGTCACCCCTCAGTCTGCAGATTGTGAGTAATGGCTGAAAACTACAGTCTACCTCAGGCTACCTCACCAAAAGTTATCTGACCTCCTGGACAACTGCCCACGTTACCTCCACACAGGGCAGCCAGTTGCACAGAAGAATGCTCCCCTTGCTTTTAAGACTTTCTTCCCATCTCCGCTATGTTATCTTAGGCATCTCGCCATGAGCCTCATCACCACAATCAAGGACATCCCTTCTACTCCAGCAAGCTCTGTTTTATGCTGCAGATGATGAATGGTGAGAATAGTCTCTAATTTATTGGGACTGTTATTCTCTTGATCCAAAACTGTTGGGAGCTGTCACCCCTGTTCACTCGCCTTCTGTGTTTTAATGATATGGGACATGGGAGACACTTCTGGAAAACTCATGCAGGAGTTAGTAAAAACACCCAGTGGTTTACAGTTTGATTAAGTGATTCTGTAAAATTCAACAGGGCATGATATATTCCTTGCAGAATGTTTGGAGACCATTAAACATTTTAGTATTTCAGAGAAACCTCCAGTATAAAACAATAGAGAAACTTCTGTTCCTCCCATTTCAAGTGATACACAACATTTCCATAAAGGTTATGAAGAATTTTAAGGTTGGAATAAACAGTTAATACATTTGAATGTTCCCTCTTTAAGAAGAAACCAGCCCTCAATTTCACAGTCTGATAAAATAGCGCAGTAGCAGTATTTTCCTACACAAAAAGAGTGAACAATCCTGCGATGAGAAGTGCTAAGTGCAACACAGTATTGTTTAAAAATCCTTTGTAGTTATCTTAAAAACCTATCAAAAATCCAGTAGTGAGAAAAAAAACCCAATACAGTAACCTCTTAACAGTGTCTGACTGTAAAACTGCTCCTTGAAAAAGGGGTAGACATTAGCATCCCACAAGATCATATAAACAAACATATCTATGTGGTCTCTTTTACAATGGTATCAAACAGAGCAAGAAAGCATGGTGGCCCTTCTTTACATCTGGTGTTTATATTAAATAATTAACAAATAGTAAGACTCACGCACGGAAAGATACAGCAAGCAGCAAAACGACACGGTTAAGATACGGAGTATCTTTACAAGATTTATATTTCAATACAAGACTCAAGAAAACAAGAAGTGGGCAGGTTCCTGCACCAAACATCTTAACATCCCAAAGCCATGTCCCTTTTACTTTAGGACCACATGAAAGACATCTTTGCACAATGCTAATCATTCTCTTGCCTAGCTGGGAATATCTACAGGAACTGAACATCCCACCAGCTTCTAATATCACAGTGCTAGTATCTATAAAAGCGTGCACATGAGAAGAGGCCCATTTTCATTTATGACCTAAGCTAGGACTAGGAGAATGCGTATTTCCAGAGATGATTAGATGCATTCGGCAAAGAAAGGGATTTGGCACTACTCCATCACAAACATGCAATTCTTCCCTGCCCATTCAGCTTATGTGACACTCACCCACCAATAACCTTAGCAGGCAAAACCAGAGCAGATGGAGAGGAGCTCCCTGGGCCTTGCCTCATGCTAAGTGACTCCATTAATCCCAGTATTATTATGCAATTCCTACAGATGTCATCTCTTAGGAAAACACTTAACATAATTGCCCATATGCAAACACTTGATACACACACACACTATTTCACTCTGTCACCAGCCCCATACAAATCATGGACAGCGTGCAAGGTCCAATGTGTTTTACCGTTACACTCTGTAGCAAATAATGTACTTCCAGTCTCACAGGAAGTTATAAAAAGTCCTTCCTTTTTTACTTCCCCACACCTGAAGGTACAGGGCCCTTACTCATTTTTTCAAGACAGGGCAGTTACTACTGTCTCTTGTACGAAATTAGAAATGACAACATTATAGTAAGTTTTCTTTTCAGTTTACTCCACACAAAGCTTATGATTCCCTCCTGCAGGTAAGTGAAATAAGCAATGCAAACCAAAGAGACTATCATCATACAGAAAAGTTTTCTAGTGAAGAGCTACAAAATTTCAAATGCAGATTTGCAGATTCCTGCCAGCTGCGCTTATATTCAATTTACTGTTAATTTAGAGATAATACAAGAGCCACTTTACTCATCTTTAAAATGGTTACAACTCTTCTCATCGGTGACTGGCACAGAACTGTCACCACCAGCAGCCATACCACAGCATTCAGATGCCGTGCTGTGGGAGAGGGTGTTGTCCCAAAGCACCAGCTCCCCCATCAGTATTCCCTAGCTTTGGCACGCTCTCGCCAACCTCTTACCAACACACTGAAGGCAACATCAAGACATCTATGCAATTCAACCAAGCGCATCCAAACTCTAAACACATTCAGATCTGTGTGTTCTTAAGCAAGTTTTAAAAGGCCATTCCACCATTGTGATCCTGGATAATAAGAGCCAGGCTGCCATTTTCATGGAGTCTTTATATGACACACTGCCCCCATTCTCTGCAGCCACAGGGAGCTCAACCCTCTTTGTCCCTTACAAAATGTACTCCACGGGTTTAAAAGAACATTTTTCTTTCAGGAACCTAACTTTGTAGTTTCACCAAGTTCTTTCAGGCAAACAGCAAATATCATTCCTCTGCTGATTTCTGGTTGGGTTGCTTGTGCATGCACATGCTGAATGCGTGAAACTTCATTCCTTCTTCTGAAGGAATGCTTTCTCTGTTTTCCACTAAAAGGCAGGCCTTGGGCAGACAACAACAACTAAAAATGTAATTCCTGGAACTCACTATAAAATGCAGCAGAAAAAAAAAATGGGATATTTGTTCATCTTGCTGATGACAGAGCCTAGCATTTGCAATTGCTCCTGCAATGACAATCTCAACCTAAGTTAAAAAACAATCTCAACCTAAGTTAAAAATCAGTGTCTCAACTGTTATAACACTGGTGACTTAATTTACCTTTTTTTTTTTCTATGTATGCAGCTGACAGTTTTGAAAAGGTCTTACCTTAATTAAGATAGTCCTAGCATGCCGCTTCAGGTCCCTGACAAGAGTCCATGGTTTTGTCTTAGACAAAAATCTGTGTCACACTCAATGCGCAAAAAAGTGCATCCTATTGTGGACTTAATCAACAGACTAAACTAAATTAATGATCATCAAATCAATTTGATTTTTCAATATGCTACAAGCCCCCCACAAAATGAGGTCTGTATATTTTCAAAATATTAACTACAACAGAATCTTCATTTCAAATCCTATTAAAAATATTTTCTCTACCTGCTTTCACTCACATTCTGCAATGTTCTTAAGATAAAAACTGTTTATTAAATTATGCATACACTAAAACTAACTGTGGATAACTGAAAATATGTGAAAAACACAAACCCAGGCTCTTCCTTTTGGGATACTAAATTTCTCCCCACAGCATACTGCATAAGCCTTCATATATTTTGCAAGCCACATAATACGTAACACTTTCTGAAATTACAGTTCAGAAACTCTGTCTGTTAATTCGGATACCTGCCAGGCTAGGTAGGGCAGATGATCATTTAAGGATGAATATTTGTCCAGATCTACACCCTTAGGCTTCCTGCCCTTCTCTCCCCCAAGACCCCAGCCTCACTTTTGTTCTTTCCAAACATTTGCAATACCCTCCCACCTCCAAGCTTTTTTTTGGCACCTTGTCCCTCCACTCCACTTAACCAACACAAGGGTGCGTAGATATGTGAAAGGAGAGTGTTACCTGGAGTAACTCTACATCAAAACACAGTTGCATCCCGAGCATGCTTGCATCAGAGTGCAAGATGCAAAATGGGACTTGTCACCAGAGCTAAGTGACAAATGCATTCACGTTTCTGCCTCTCAGGACAAACACAGGCATATACAGAGCACGACTCTCCTCACACTCACCCAAAGCACACATTTTTCCAGTGGTTATTCCTCCTTTATTACCAAGCTCGTTCAGAAGGAAGCATGCATACTTGAGTAACAACTAATTGCTCTGAAGAGGGAAAGGAGAAATGCCCAGGCCTGAACATTGGTCACTACAAACTTCTTGAGCGCATCGAGGTCAGTGCAAAACCCGTACCACCAGCAGTTAGATGTAGTGTAGCCCACAGTATGCTTTTAAGCTGCCTTAGGTGACACAGATGCTGTCTGGGAACCCAGTCATTAAACCAAATTGTACACCAGCTGCATTGCACTACTCACCCAACTCAGGGCAAGGAGATCACCAGCATATAGCTGAAGAAAGTTAGCTGTCTAAATAATTATCCCTGGCAAAGCAAGCAACTTACACTGGATATTCCTGATTCACAACCAATTGTTGTCTCCTGCACCCAAAGCTGTTTCTCCTGGTTGTCAACAAACTCCCTGCCCCTTTGCTGGTACGCAGAAAAAGCAGTAGTGGTGTATTTTGACACTCCCTCCATTCTTACTTGTGTCTCCACATCACTTAAACTAAATTCATACCCTTCCTATGACTGTGTTTTTCAGAAAAGCATTTGCAGAAATCCAGAGAAAAACAGCCATAATTGACACTCTACCTGGCACACTCTGCTGCTCAGAAACTCATCTCAACCAGTACAGGATGTGTTTTTTCATCCCTCCAGCTGTAACTACTATTGCCCAGCACCTTTAAAAAAAAGGGAAGAATCTTTTCAGATCTTACTCCATTTTCATGCCAATGAAAACTTGCCCAGGCACCCATGTCAGTGCCACCTTCTAAATTCAGGAGTCCCGCGGAAAAGCTGCAAGTGTCCCTTCTTGACAGGTAACATCAAGGTCTGCTCTGAACCATTTATGCCAGTCTAAAGTAATCATTACTGTGTATCAGTCTATTACCAGCCTTCGTGGGTTTTATTGGTTTTGGTGGTTTGTTGTTATTGTTTTGGGGTTTTTGTTTGGTTTTTTTTAACTAAAGTAGAAAGCCAGGATCTGCTTTTATAACAGGATTTAAGGCATTTCTCAATAACACTGCTTTCACTGTTACAACCTAAATAGCCTTAAACTAAAAAGATAGCAAAACAAAAAAGTCACCACCACCACCACCACCAAAAAAAAAAATTAGCTGTTCTAGCAGATATAGATTAAGATATTTATATAGGTTTGGAAAATTTGTGTAATAAAGTTTAAGTAAATGAAACTGTACCTAGAGTCATTAAAGTGATAGGACATCTGTTGCGTCTCAGAAAAAAAAGTAAATTTAACTCCCAAACTGCTACAATATTTATAAACTCCCAAGTGACACCTCCACTGGGACACACAGAGCTACCAGGTCATTGCAATAGCAAAGCTGCAGGTTGCTTTTACATGTTTGACTTCAGGTTTATATCCCTGTCAGCACCTGCATTTTCTTTGTATTGTGCACAGACAGTGCTTTTCACAGTACTTAACTAGCACTATGTCAGTCAAGCTGGATACAAAACCTAAAATATTTTCTACTTCTACCTGAAAACACCGGGACACTTCTGATCTAGTAAGGCACTTGTCAAATGGAATGCAGTCTCTGCTTGCTAAGATAATGGTGATGTTACCACCCATTACACCAGTCCTACTTTTTTTTTCTCCACAGTTCTGAGAAAGAGCTGGATACGCTGATACCCAATACTACAACAGTCATTAAGGGATACGAGGCTTGAGCAGAAGTCTACAGTGAATTAAAGCTGGAATACCTGAAAGAAAACAAACCTTGCAATAACAGAAGAAACGGTGCTAACTGAATGACATACTTTTAAAATCCACTCAACACTGTCAGCTAGACTGTGCACATTTTTCACCCCTGACAAGAACAAGTGAGATGCATATACATGGTCTGCATGTGTGTGCCCATCTAAAACTCACTGCTTAGTCTTTCCCTTTGCTTTTATGCAAACCAGCAAGGCCAAAGCCCAAAGCCCCCCTCTTATCTGCCTGGCTCCCAGAGCCTCTGTTCTAAAATTGTTTCTAATCTTTTTACCAGGCTCTACATGCAAAGTGGCTTGTCCCAGAAATTTTGGTTTTCTTAGAAAGAACTCATAGAAAAACAATGGATTCATTTGGAAAGTAACATGAACTAGGAGCTTCGAAGCATCATGCAGGATCACTTACACTGCAGATAGGAAGGCAAAAGACTCATCTCCAGCACTCTTCCACAAAAATACTATCTTCAGCATTTTCTTTTCAGACAGTCTTTAACGTTAGCTGTTCTCTTAGAGAAGCACAGCTTCTTGCCTCCTCCCCAGCTCAACTCCACCACTGCCCAAAATCCAGCCAGACCCACAGCCAGTCTGAGCTCAGCAACCCTTCCTGAAACTTTCCCTCCCCCTCTTCTTCACGTGTCACCCTGAAGACAGCAGGTGACAATGGTATTCCTGGCTCCTGGTGACACTGTTACTATTTGAAAGATATGTACCAGAGGTACCCATAAGAAAAATTGATGTGGGGTTTCCAAAATTTCACACAGATAATTTTATCCCTTAGTAAATCTCTTCCTGAAATGATTTAGGTAGAGCAAACCCTACCTTACTGCAACATCACCTTTTGGGTCAAATGAGAAGGCCTTCTCCCAGTACTTATTCTTGCACACATCTCTTTCTCTCCCCTCCTAACCCTGACCATTTCATCTGACAGAGCAGACAAACAGAGTTTTCCTCTCCAGAGGGACTCTCTACCACCTCACTCCTGCTGGGCACACAGTGGCCAAATTGTCAGCTGTCTGTGTAAGCAGCTAATAGAGAAATCTGTCATTCAACCTTCTCCCTGACTACACACGCATTAATGAACTCCACAATGTGCAGCAATTCTTTTCTGGATAGTATCTATTATTCACAGCCACCCTACTTAAAAAGCCTTTATGTTCTTCCTGAATGTTTTGCAACACACTGGGGACCTGACAGACACAGTTCACAGGATAAAGGCGGTTTGCCTTTAGCTGGTTTCATTCTTCAGCAGCCATCTGCTGCTGTCCCATTGCTGGCATTACCACTGATTTGAGAGAAGCATATGTATTGTTCTCACATCTCAGAAATGCCTTGGCATTTTACTGTCTGGTTTGTTTAACATTATTATTCTACTGTGAAACGTTAATTTAAAAGTGTCTACAAACTGAGGGTTAGAGAGCATTCTGTAAAAAAGCCCCTTTGTCCCTGTATCATCCACAGAGCATACCTTCATGAGCTCTACTGTGAGCTGCCTAAGGTTTTAAAAACAATAGTGGCTGAAGTCTTTTATAAGAAAGAACTACAAGCCAAGTACTAAAGCTAATGCCATTTGCAGATGCACACGGTATCTCACAAGCTGAGCCAAACAGAATAATGCAAGCAAATAATTATCCTCTGAAGAAAACGGAGAGAATGTGAAGAATGGTGGTTAACAGAGTAATGAAAGTCTTACCAGCTCTTTAGGTCTGGAAATCCAGCTCTTCCTCCCCACACCTGCTGTGAAACCCTGGTCCTGTTCTCTAGCCAGTCGTTTAACATGCTTTTCCCTCAATCTCAGGTTACATTCTTTGAGCCTACAGAACACTGCTAAATTTTCTCACAGGCCCCTCTGATCACTTCACCCTCCCGCCCAAGGCCAAATGCTTACATTCGTGTCCAAACTCCCACAGCACCACATTCAAGACCCTCATCTGAAAAAGACTGCAAAGCTCTGCCTGCATGTATTTAACCTCCCTCCGAAATTTCCCCTGCTTGCACCCTCTTGACGCTGCCAGCTCAAATTACACTCTGCAAGCTAAAAACATCAACTGAACTAGTTCACCTTTGAGCTAGTAGATCCACAAAGCACCTTCTCATTGAGATTCCAGTATTGGGCAGCATCCATCTCCTCTTGTCTTTCCACCAGTACTCCCATTTCAGCAGCAAAGAGATCATGGGACAGGGGGAATGTAAATCCATCATCCATGCCCTACAGATGGTCTCAGTCCTGACACATGGATGCTGCTAGAGGAAGCCAAGTGCAAACAGTACTTAAGGGCCTTTCACCCTTGCCTGTCTCCTCCTACTTCTCCAGCTCTGCTCCTCTCCCAAAGCACAGTGCAATGGGACAGGGAGGTGGAGGAGCAGGAGCACACCATGGACATTTACTGTGGAGAAAACAATATAAACTAAAACCAAACTAAAGAACGGACACTTTCTGGCAGACTCCATCCCAGTCAAGTACACAAGCTTGCTCTTCTCTTCAACAGTAATACTTTCTTTCGGATAACAGGGTAACCTGAAAGCTTATGAAGGAGTACCTGCTTAGGCACACAGGTGAACTCAAGCCTTTCAAAGTAAGAGGGTCTGGAAAGCATCCTGCATTTCTAGGGTCCTGTAGCCTACTGGAGACATACAACTGTTGATCACTGCACTGGATGCAAGTCATATGGCTGCCCTTACAGAGAACATCACACAACTGAATTACCATGCGCTGCTTTCGAGAGCTGTACTGTGTCTGGTACTCAAACATATTCAGGAAGGAAAATATTTCAGAAATATTGGAATATTTGAGGAAAATAATTTTTTCATAAATACAGTGAATATGCATAATTCGACTAATGAAACCCTTTTAACTTCTGAAACCTGGTGTCTTTTAACAGCAGTACTGGTACTGCTGGTTTCGTAACACAGAACCCATGATACCCAGAAATATGCAGAGGCACCAAATTGAGCAGGATGCCTGGCAATAGAAAAGACATTGAGAGACACATCTGTAGTACAGTCTCCATACATAGCACTGCTTTAGTTAGTACAAAACTGCTCCAACAATTCAAAGAACAACAGCTCATATATACAGCTATTCTGAACATTACATCGGTATTTTCAGCAGGACACAAATAACTGTGCGAAGTTCCAATGCTGTCATCTTCTGGGATACCAAGAAAAGCAGCAACAATTTAACCTAGCAGACCTTCCTTCTGTTTAATTAAACATTTCATTAGAAATACTACTGTACTTACATATGAGTCATCATATCAAAAAAGTGCAAGAATACAGCTGTGTTGTGAATGCAAGCCAAGAATGGGTATCTTGGTTTTACTTCGTATTTTCTTCATGTCAGCTTAATAGCTTAATTAGCTTACTCACAATGTTAAATACTCTCAGATTTAGACATTAAATCAGCTTTTTGTGCATTCAGAGCAGTATATGTGTTTTCTTCACTCAGTTAATTGGCTACTTCTTTCCAGTGTAGCGAAGGGACACCAAAATAATCACTGTGTTTACTAGAGTAGCTATTACACTAAAGAGGTTAAAACAAATGCTATCATGCACACTTGTTTGGTTTTAAAATTGGATGTAATCTGTTTCTTGCAATCACAAACACATCCACAGGCCTTGTGAGAAACATCACCTAAAACCAAGGGTCATAATGCATCGGTCCTAAAATCCTGATTTCACACTTGAGTAAAGGCTGGGTTTTCATGCTCCAAAGTCACAGGTGCCTTGGTAAATGTAAAGCTCCTGCTCGCAGAGGAGAAGGGAGAAGGACTGGGCTTTCTGTTTCCAGTGAAGACGGCTCCACAGCCAGCCAGAGGCAGTGATAGCACTGATGTTTCCTAGACTTACGTCTTTTATTGGAACAAGTGCTTTATTAGAACTTGGAGACTATTTTAAGGACAAAAGCTCACCTCTTCCTCTCTAGCATCTCCTCGACATAAGGTATGTGAATCCTTGTCTGCAACTGGCTGAGAACAGCTTGATTACTAGTAAAATGCTAGATTTTACCTTCACCTTGGTACAAGCCAGAGGGTAGAAACTTATTTTATGCATTTCTTCTATTGTCACATTATAAACTAGCGAAGATTTATTTTTCTCTGTACCCTCCACCTCAGCTCAGGTTAACCTATTCAAAAATGAGGCAATTGGCCAGAAAATTGAAAGCCAAAAACTTCAGTACATCAAAGAGGCTGACACAGAGGCTCTGTATGTTTTATTTTTCAGCTGTGACTCATGCTTCTTTTTCCCAGATAGTGTTGGTTATATAAATGACATTATATAAATACAGAAAGAAAATGAAGAAACACACCTGGAATAACAATCAAACCCAGGAAGCAAGAGGAAAAAGATCTTCTGTTGATCTGAAGTTAGTTAAATGCAACATATATGTTTTACAGCCTAGACTGTGAATGAAATCTAACACTGGACTTCTTCCAGAGTAATCTGTGACTTCTCATACCAAACAACATACATACCTTCAGGAGTCCACTATTACACGTATCTTGCTAAACCTCACCCCCATGTAGCTTTTCACTCCTGGCACTTTCCTACTTGGGGACAGAAGAGTTTTGATACTGTATGGAATTTAACACACCTTCATTTAAAGGAAATGAAGCAGGTTTGATGCTCATGAGACTGATCTGGCATTCTTGAGAGGCACAAAGAAGGTTACAGCACAGCAAACTTCACGTTGCTACACCTCCTTTTCTTTCCAAGCTCTACCCATGGCCAATCTCCCTGCTCTTAAACATTTATGTAAGGAATTGTGAAAAAACAGATTGCTCTCAGTCTGCCTTTTTTCTTTATCCTTTTCAGAGAGGTGCTAACAGGAGTTGTAACTAATACCAATCATGCTAGCATTTCTTATGAGGTGTTTTCTCAAAAAGTTCCTCTAGGCAATCTTTCCCCTGTTGAAAGGGATTATTTCTGTAACACGTAAAAGTTGGTTTATATAGCACATCATCTGTCTCACTTACAGGAAACTAGATCATTATGCTGGATTTAAGAGCACGCAGATGAAGAGGTAATACTGCATTCAACAAAAGATATCAAGCTGTGAAGCTCGCTCCCAGATACTCCATGGTTAGTGAAAACGTATTAGAAATGAAAGGTTTATTATAAAGTGTGCTGAGCAACAACTTCATCTGCAGAAAAAATATGAGGAGAAACACAACATATAAATAATTTGCTAAATATACTTTCAGCTTGCAAAAGCTAAACAGAGTTTCAGTAATTGCTGGTACACGATGGGATAGGTATCACTTTTAAGCCCAGGGAGGAAATCTGGTACCTTAACACTAGGCAAATAGTAATTTTAATAAGAATGACAGACCGAAGTTTTTAACAATATCCTTTCTCCCCACAAATACTAAACCTCTTCTTCAGATGTGGAGCATTATTTATTGCTCTTCAAGTGAGGAAAAGGCAAAGAAGGAAGAGGAAAAAAAGGGCAAGTGTGTCTCAAAACATCTAAATAGTTCCAGGTTTGTTTCAAGCTGTTCACTTTTTTTTTTTTTTTTTAAATCCTGCTAGAGTGTTTGTGCTTTTTAAAATGCATTTTTAGGATACTAAAGCTCTGATTAAACAGGCAAAAAAAGGAGTTGGGTCCTCACCAAAGACCAGGTGGGCAGCCTGAGGGGTGACCTCTGTGCTCCTCACAGCATAAGGACAGAAACACACTAATTAATAGATATAGCACCATGGCATGCAGGCTTTTCATTGCTCCCCATCCTTCACATGTCTAGCACTATTTCAAGGTTGAAACAGTCATCCCTGCAAAGTAAACCAGACCTGCCTTTTTGCCTTTGCTTATGGGAAGAAAGGGAAACTTAAGTTTGAAGCAAGACACTATGGAAACAGGGAGGGAAAAGCAGGACGCGAGTAGTACTAAAACCTAGCTGAAACCTATGGATTAGGTGAGGAAAGTCTACACTGCTGAGCCATCATACAAGAAGATTCTTATGAGATCCCCACTGTATTCTGGCAACTGCACATATAGTGGCTTACTAAAGCATCAGCTCATTACTTAAATCACAGCCTTATGTCTGTTTTCTATCACCTGCATGACCAGATCATTACACTAATGCTCAGTTCATGTCAACAGGCTTCCAAAACACATGCCTGTGTCTATGAAAGTCCTTAGTACTCTTCAATTGCTTGTGGTCGTTATTCATGAGTTAAAAGCATTTGTTTTTTCTTGGAGACACTGCAATTACTCAGAGCAGGAGCTCTTTGTGGGTAGCTGCATAGGCTTTTAATGGGTTTTATTCTGCAGCCCAAGCAGTAACAGAGAAAGCTTTTGTTAGCTCCACTTTTGTGCTGCAAGTCTGCTGAAAGGGATGTCCCTCCAGCATTAGAAGTTAACTTAGCTGCTTCTGTTACCATTCAACCCTTGGCCTCTGTTCTGAGGCTGCCAACACAAATACCACCTGTGATGGCCATTCTCATAAACTTGTTCTGTATGAAGGGATTTGAAATGTCTGGCTCAGCTTGTCAGGGAACACGTGGCAACGCAAAGGCTCTAATAACCAAGACACTGAAGGGAGGGTTTTTTTGTCCACAGCACCTATGTTACGTAGCACGTCTTCACCATTTCCCTGCGTTTGAACTTGCATAGGATTCAGGTTATTTTTCATGTGATCAGCGTAAGCTCACACAGAAGAGCATTTATGCAGTCCAGCTGAATGAAGCTGAAATCAGTGGACTTGTACAAATGCTGCTAAAAATCATTGCTAGAATCAGTCCTCAGTTACTAAAGCAACAATATTAAATAAGTCCCTTAGCAATATGCAAGGAAATAAGCAAGCACACCTAGGATTTATTTGAACAGGGACTTTAACTATGGCCTACACAAGATAACACAGCACCAACTGAACTTTTCCACATCTTGAGCATTCTCTTAATAGCATATGCTAATCTAGAAGCTACCTGGAGCTGCTCCAGGTTATGAGTTGATCAAATGTCACTGAATTTGATCAGTCAGGCTCCAAAACACAACATTGGTGTCTATTCATTATGTCAAGTGTTTGCCCTTAGACAAGGCAAACTTATCACATAGCCTCTGCTGCCCAAATTAATGGAGTGTAAAAAAAATATTTCCTTATATAACAGTTAAGGCTCCACATATGCTTGAAAGAGAAAGCATTAGGTTTACTTAAAGATTAATCTGGAGATTGATTTCCACAGAATTTCACCTTATACCCTCAGACATGCTGTGTAGCAGTATTCACATTAGTTGCTTTACTCTACTGGAACAACAGCTACTAAACAAGGAAAGGTAGAAACATCTAGAGCAGACCATTGCTGTCCGACTGAATATGGCAAAAGGCACAGCACTGCACTGGAGCTGATAATACAAAACCACTGGCATGATTAGGAATTTAGACCAGCAGTCTTTCAGACAAGAAGGTGGCAGTAAGAAGACAATCAATGATAACCATCACAACACATCAGGTATGTTTTTTTAACCACCAGCAGCGTGACACCATCCTTACTCCACACAACTTCATTAACCTGTTAAATATACATTCATCAGCATCCACCAGAAAAGCACTTTTCATCTGGCAGGCAACAGAGAAAAGCAGAAAGAGAGTATCTCCCCTGTCCTCCCTGGCCCAAACCCTGTAACTTGGCACAAGCCAGAAATGGAGAGGAAAGGAGAGAAGGAAAGATGATGCAAGCATAAAAACAAATGCAAGACTCAAGACAGTTACAGACTGGGCAGCTCCACCACCATCAAAAAGCAGTTTTGTACCATGTAGTGGCTTCTTACATCTGGAAGTATTGCTCATCCATGAAATGCAGTGAAGCATACTAAGGGTTTAACTTTGTACTTCAGAGTTAGCCAGCTATTACAAACAAGCCAGTTCCCTGGTCCCACGAAGCGAAAGGTGGGAGCAGTTCTCTCAACATTTGCACTAAGCAGATGCATTGGCCATCAAGAACTGAAATTAAGCTGTTGGCTAGTTTACATCTTATTAGAGTGCCTATCTTTTCCTATCTAACAGCAGCTGTTGGCTGAGTCTAATTATACACACAGTTTATACAACACATGGTAGCATACTTGAGAGCTTTAGCTCTGAATGCACACATGGGTCAATGGTGCTAGCATTTTCAATCAATGCCATGAGGCATTTTTGCTTTGTTCTATTATAAAAATATTTACTAAAACTAATTTCCCAGTTTGGATTGATTAAAGATACAGAAGTCTGGAAGCATGTATTTGTTGTTCCAAATGGCTTTGGAAGAGGACCTGGGGCTGCGCTGCCTGCCGCATAAACAGGCCGACTCAGGTGGGATCATCTTTTCTTTACCATCCTGACTTTCCGACTTTGGTTATAACAACAAAAAGTCCCAGTGGAATACACAAGTCCAAACACCATGAAAGGTTCACATTTCCCACCTACAAAACTGTCTCAACTCAGGAATTTTGAACTTCAGTCACTGGAACAGTTTTCTGAAGCTTAAAAGGAGATAGACACGTTCTCAGATTTGCACAGCATTGAGGCTTGCTGTTTGTTTTTTGTTTTGGGGCAGGTGGGTGTCAAAATGCATCGAAGAGGCTGATTATGGAAAGAACTTACAAACTCTTAGTTTTAGTTTAAACTGAAGATCTACTGAGGTAGCTAGTGGAACTGCTGGGGGCATGGGGAATAGGAAGATAACCACTTAATCTGTTATTTTCCAAGACCCCAAATGAGATAGAGACACTGAACCATGTCAGAGAGCAACAACCGTACAGCTGGCCCTTTACGAATGCTATATATACTGGGAGAGGAGGGGGGCAGTTATTTCACCAGCCAATGTATTCGGAGGCAAAGGAAAACCCAAGGGAAGCTGGGGTCAGAGCTGGATCTGAAGAGAGAGACAGCAGCAATGCAAGAAGGACAAAGACTGCAGCTGAGGGCTGTTTTGATAATTCACTGAAGTTCAGGGAGAATGAAAAGCTACAAGCCCTCAGGAATGAAGTATGCACAGATTTAAAAGAATTAGTAGAATAGCAGGACAGTAGTTTGTAGATGTTACCAGTACACTCACAGACAATGACACAACTGCTACATGCAAAGCTGACTAAGACACTGAATACTCCTTGCATTGCACTGAAACCTAAAAACCATGTTCATGGGGGAACTGAATTTCCAACAGCTTAAGCTAGGGCAAAGCACTGATCAAGCATTGCCTGATTTTGGCACAGAATCCATAACCTTGCACAGCGTTTAGTGACACTCCTGTAATTAACGTGGCAGTTAATGCTGGAGGAGAAACCTTTTTTCTTCCTGTGAAAATTTTTAAGACTCCTACTGGGCCAAGCCCAAGGCCTCCAAAGTTTTTCAAAGGAACAAAACAAAGAACAATTACTGAAAATTCAAGTTCACATTTTTGGTCTGAAAGAAGCAGAAAAGGGGATTAAAGCTGGAATTTGATCACCTCCAAGTTGAGCACCTCAGTGACTGACCTTGTGGCTATTTGTCTCAGACTGAGAAGAAATTCAGTCCTGTGAATTTGAGAAATCCTTCCCAAGCAACAGAATAATGTCATTAGAAACACCCTGGTTTCAAATAAACTTAGCCTTATCGCACTAATCTCTTTTGTACAAAATTCCCATGGGTATCTACTGACCAAAGTGTATTATACCTTTAATAGCACTGACATAAGTCATTGCAGTAAAAAAAAGTGTCTCTACGAGTAAGTTGCTGAAACCTGCATCAATAAATGACTTGAAAACTTACAAAGGCACACAGGTATTAGAAATAGCAGAACTTTCTACTGTATGTAAAAGCTAAGACCTATCCTTCAATAACCATTCCAGAAATTTCACTGCCTGAGTTGCAAAAGCCTGCTTATATTCATATACTTGAGGAATCATTCCCTGAAAACCCATAAAAAAGGTCGAAAGCAGTTTTGGGTCTTTGACTTCACTTTCTGCACGGAACAGCCACCACTGTAGCAGTTCACTACGTGAGAAAGACCAGGCTTTAGATTGCTTTGCCTGTTGCCATGCCAGGTCATATCTGTTTCTGTCTCACACAGAAGAAAAAGCATGAGATTCTGCTACTCACATCAGACAGGATACAACTCTTCTTGCCTCATCTGAAAATCAGTGATAGAGTTAAAAAGTTAATTTTCAGTTTAAAATTTGAGAGACCTTATGTTCAGTGGATGGAGATCAATAATGATTAGAAAGGAAACAAATGTACTTGTCATAAATAGAAAGGCATGTTACACAGAGGCTTCTCTTCCTTCAACTAAGCATTTCAAGAAACAGGAAATATCATTACACCAGGAACACACAGCTAACCCAAAATCTGTTTCTAGTTTGTATGACACGCACAAAACTGCAATGAGCAGTACCTTACTCTAGTGAGCTTATGTAAAGTCAAAAGCCATGAAGGGGAAGAAAATGAAGGAGAGGATACACTCCAGACTGCCAAATGACAAGAGGACAGCAAGAACAACCAGGCCATGACTGCACTGAGCTCAGTGCGAGCCAACTGCTCTGCTGCAACCTGCAGTGCAAGTTTACCCAACAACAAGCGCTCCACAAGCAAAATTATTAGAAGGGGCGTACAGTCAGTCACAAGGAGGCTCCATCCAGATATCTGAAAAATGGGTCCACTATTTCTTGTCTACTTTATATTTTTTTTTTAGACAAAGTTCAGCAAGACCAGCTGGAAACCTCAGGACTGCTCCAGAGCATGTTACTGTCTCAGGAAGTCATTGACAGCTGACTGCCTTTGCAGAGTACCATATTATTTGACTTTTTTTAAAACCTTCATGTAAGGTGTGTTGGACATCTTTCCATTCCACTGCATTCACATGAACTGTTTAAGGTGTGCTTTCTAATGGATTTTTTGTGGAGGCTTTTTATTTCTTTGGTTTTTAAGTTCCATATTCACCACACTCAAAAAAAACAATAGCCAATAATAGAAAGCCTTTCTGGTAAATCCTTTTATTACTGGCAAACATCACTACTGATCTCAAGAAAATCCTATGTGTTCCCCAGGGCTCTGTTGTGGGGCCAGCCTTGTTTAATATCTTTATCAACGATCTGGATGAGGGGATTGAGTGCACCCTCAGAAAGTTTGCAGATGACACCAAACTGGGTGGGAGTGTTGATCTGCTGGAGGATAGGATGGCCCTGCAGAGGGACCTGGACAGGCTGGACCCATGGGCCGAGGCCAACTGTATGAGGTTTAACAAGGCCAAGTGCTGGGTTCTGCACTTGGGTCACAACAACCCCATGCAACGTTACAGGCTTGGGGAAGAGTGTCTGGAAAGCTGCCTGGCAGAAAGGGACCTGGGGGTGCTGGCTGACAGCCGTCTGAACATGAGGCAGCAGTGTGCCCAGGTGGCCAAGAAGGCCAACAGTATCCTGGCTTGTATCGGGAATAGTGTGGCCAGCAGGAGCAGGGAGGTGATTGTCCCCCTGTACTCGGCGCTGGTGAGGCCGCACCTGGAATACTGTGTCCAGTTTTGGGCCCCTCAATACAAGAAAGACATTGAGGTGCTGGAGCGTGTTCAGAGAAGGGCAACAAAGCTGGTGAAGGGTCTGGAGCACAGGTCTTAGGAGGAGCGGCTGAGGGAACTGGTGTTGTTTAGTCTGGAGAAGAGGAGGCTGAGGGGAGACCTTATTGCTCTCTACAACTACCTGAAAGGAGGTTGTAGTGAGGTGGGTGTTGGTCTCTTCTCCCATGTAGTTAGCGATAGGACGAGAGGAAATGGGCTCAAGCTGCATCAGAGGAGGTTTAGTCTGGAAATTAGGAGAAATTTCTTCACGGAAAGGGTAGTCAAGCATTGGAAGAGGCTGCCCAGAGAGGCGGTGGAGTCCCCATCCCTGGAAGTGTTCAAAAAACGGGTAGATGTGGCACTTCGGGACATGGTTTAGTCTAGTCTACCCTTGATTGGTTTAGTGTGGACTTGGTAGTGTAGGTTAATGGTTGGACTGGATGATCTTAAAGGTCTTTTCCAACCTAAACGATTCTATGATTCTATGATTCTATATAATTTCATCCAGCATATTGAGTTTCCAGTGAAATTCCTGAGAAACATGCTTTGCCTATCAAGCTCCCACATTTCTTGTGACACCTGCATAATTGCATTTGATTAATTTCTCCCTTACAGTTTGCAATAGGTTTTAGGTAACTCAGTATTTCAACGTACTGCTCCTACAGAGGTGAGGGTTCACCCAGTAGCACATGTCCATCCCAAGACTGTTTCCTAGACTAATAGGAAGTGTTTTGCCTAGAGATGGTGGTGGTGGTGGGGGGGGGGGGGGCGGAAATCATCAGTGGTCTGGACACTCCTTGCTGTTTTCACATCAAGTCCCTGAATTTGCTCCATGAAAGGTGGAGTTTTGAGTAAGGCTCACAAAGCTAAGCATGTAGAGACTTGGTGCTTCACATCCTCCCCTACGCAAGACCAAGGGAGCTGCTCTTCGAAGTCAAAGCAGTATCTGCTGAGCAGCTGTTTCACTTGCTATGCTGCTCTTCAGTATTTACACGAAAGCTGGTTCCTGTGGCTTTCCAAAGGCAAGGACCAGAATGAATAATAGTCTGATCTCCCTTACTGAAAATCCTCTAGGCAACAAGGAGAGATGGCCATTTCTTGTGATGCAGTTCTACACTGCATGTACAATTTTTCCCTCCACCCAGAAATGTTATCCATCCCCTTTTAACTTGTAATAAAGCATGATGCTCAATCTTTAATCATATTCAACACTAATACTGAAAGATTTCCCCTACTGACAGGCTAAGTTCCAAATTATGTAATTATCACATTAATTTCCATTTACCACATTCATCAGAAGCTTTATTTTAATTTAAAAATGCAACTGAAATTCTTCATGTTTCCTATAAATGCCATTAAATGGATTTTTCGGTCAATGAAATTTTTACACAAATTGAATTAAATGGGAAGCACATATTTTGCCAGAAAGCAATACCTCAAAATATATTCTGTTTGTACAAAGACAGTCTTTCCCTTACAGACAAATGGTGACCTGTACTTAAGATTCCAGCTGCCACTTACTTTCAATCAAAGACCGATTCAAATTCCACGTTTAAGATTCACACCTTAGCATTCTAATCTGCTGTCCCTTCCCAGGGTTTGTCTAAGATCCTGTGAGCCACTGAATACTGTTTAACATTACTTACGCCAAACAGTTAAGAGCTTAACAAGATCTAGAGGATAAAAACTGCACGCCAAAATGTTCAGGATGGGATATAAACTGAAATAGCAGATCGTTGTCTGCTTTCAGGCATATACCGACAAGTATTTCTTGAAGGCTAGTTCACAGTTCTTTAAGATCTCCCTACTGTACACACCTCAAATTCAAGTCCATAAACCAAGTTGAGTGGCAATGACATTAAATAGGTACCTAAGCCTAAAACACTGTTTTGACTGGATGAACTTGACCATTCTTGTTCATTTACAACCTCATATCAATGCTTGTCCATGAGTACAGGTTAGCTAGCTTTGCTCCCATAAACTCACTTCCTCAGTAACACCAGGAGAGTGTGACAGCAAAGCTGCAACAAGGAGATGATGCTTGGAAGCTCCCTCCTGCTGCTCATAAAACCACAGAAAAAGCATGCTGTCTCACTGAGGAGGCACTGACTTCCTCCTCCCATCTTCAATTAAGACCATGCCAACCCAGACACAGCTGGAGAAGTTAACCATTGGCAGAGAAGAAAGCAGGAAATAAATTTCCATGGGCTGCATTTACACAGCAGCTGTACTGTGAAACAGGGAATGCTAAATGCTGATTTCTTTCAGCTGCCCACATTTCAAGCTTGGATAGCTGACCTTCAGATCTACCATAATACTAGCTTTCTAAAGCACAACGGGCTGTCAGAAGTAAGGTGACTTACGAAGACAGTAAAAAGAATTAACAAGGCAAAATCCAGTGTCACTTCCAAGAAGTAAAAATTACACAGAATTATCAGAAATCTTATTTTATTTATTCACATGGCTTGCTCACTTATTTGTAGAGGTTTTTTGTCTTCTAGAATTAACTGGATTATTGCTATCCATACCGGCATCTTCAGGAAACAGATATGCCATCTTTGCCAGATCCCCAGAGACATTTCAAGGATATCGGAGCAAAAAATAGCTGCTATTCTTACTGATAAAACATTAGAAAGGAAAGATTCTTGTGTTTGATGATGATAAAGAATCAATGACAAGTCACTGACCTTGACTATAAGACTAAGAGCTGTGTACTGCTTTTTCTTCTGTTGTTCTTCGCTAGCTCTGTGTGCCTGTAGGCATCTGACACAGGTTGGCAGGGACATTTCCTGACACTCACACTGATAGTTAATGACTTTTAAATTTAATAGTCTGACACCAAGGAGATGTACACTTAATGACTAAAGCATATGTGGTAGCTGCCTATATTACTAGCAGGAAATGAGTATGCTTCAGGAATTCCAAAGCATTTACTGATGGTTTAGACAAAAGATGTTACTTGTCTTTATTCCCACTATAAACAGGCACTTGTAGAATAACGTCTGACAGATAATAATATTTTTCTGAAATTCAGTTCCATTCACATGTCCATCACTTTCAAAAACACAAACATCATGGCGTAATTTCTGGTACAGACTGGACAGAACCCAAGCCCAAATGTTAAGCAGACTGGTGCTCAGGACACCTGCTGAATTCACACCAGAAACTGGATTCTGCTTTTTTCTAATTTGCATTAAGGCTATGAACATAAACTCACTGGCTTGTCTTGTCCTCTCCTGCTACAGTTCTTCCACCTTCTACAAATATATAAACACAGGGTGTGCAATTAGAGCATTCGTCAGGACGAGTTATCACTGCTCTCTGCCTCCTTCCAAACACAGCCAATGAGTAAGCAAAATAAAAACTACAATCCGATTTGGAAAAAACCCTCATTAACTCCCTTCCATTATATTACTGACTAAAAGAATTATTGTACAATTGTACATTGTACAGACTGTACAATCCAGTAGTGAATAAACAGGTATGTATCCTAAATACAGATCCAATGACCAACACAATAATATAAAAAAATACTGCTCGCCATTTCCTAATGATATCCCTATGTACTGAAAATTCATGGTATCAGTGGAGTTCTTTGCTTTAGTTCTCCACAGTAAGAACAACAGGGTTCCCAGAAGGTCATAGCAATTTTCTTGTCAAAGTTAATGCAGCAAACCCTTCCATGTTGTTAAATGGGAAAAAAATATTTCTGTACATGGCATTGAACCTGGGACATATTTCAGGAACTGGCAATTCAGTTTGCTTCAGAAACATTCCAAAGCTACACCAAGGTGAGATATTGACTGATCCTAATTTGGACAGGCCCATTCATTTTCCAAACCTATTGGCCTCTTTTTAAGTTACACTTTTGTCGGCACTTCTGCCCCCCCACTTTGTATCTCTAGGTGTCTTTATGAACTTACTTGAGACTTATATGGAAAACTCAAACAAACTTTTAGTTATTTAATCAACTGCTACCTAACCTATCAAAGGTATCAGAAGATCAGAATCACCTCCCTTTCACAAAAGGGAAGCAGCAAAGTCAATAGGACCTTCTGAAGTCATCGCACAGGTCAGTGGCAGACAGACAAGATGGTAATTTGGGCTCCATAGTGCTATACAAAGCTCCATCCAATACAGCATTGTGTCACCTCTCAAAAAGCAATGAAGTCCTTGCATGCAAACATACTGCCAGATGTCAAGTGCTAGGAGGCAGAGTTCTATTCTGGAAACCCAGGCTCTGGCCCATAAACGTTTTGCTTTGATGGCTGCTTTTTACACTCTTGATTAACTATATATATATAGTGAAAGATACATTTGATTTCCCAGAAATTATTAGCTACATCCTATTCAAAATAGTCATACTAACATATAATTTGTAAATATGCAGTGTGCTATTTAATTAACCTATACTATCTGGGATAATTTTAAGGGCAAACAGCTACCAAGGCTGTGAAATTGGTACTTAGAAATCAACTTGTACAAGAACCTTCTTTGGGAACAATCACCTGAAGATGGAACGGTTTTCTTAACAGGTGCACCATAATGCAAACCGTAAAGCTTGACAAAGTGTCATGACCTGTTCCATACAGGAAGCTAGATTAGATGGGCTTTGCATCTCTGAGAACTCCCTGCAAAATTCCACATAAAGTTACACCATCAAAAATTTAGTAGGCATAAAAAATGAGTGCTGTTATATTTTAATATCTGCACAGAGGTAGCTCACAGATGTCAAGAGTTTTTTCTGAAGTCACAAGCATCTAGGAAATTATTAACACAGGATTATCATTCTCCTGTAGGTGCTAGCACAAGATCTCTTTTAACTTACTGTCACAGAGGCTCACGCCTGCCCTGACCTGAGAGGCAGCATTATTTACTCTACTCTTATGGCACTCTAGAGATAGGAGGCCCTAAAGCATGCTGGTGAAAAAGCTAAATAAACAGGAAAATAGATGAGCATTAAGGAGCAGTAAATCACCACAACAGAAACAGGCAGCAGACAGCAGTCTTTTCCACATTACAGATGGCAACGTTATTCAGGCTACAGTCTTACGGGATTTCCTATTTGGGAAGACACAAAAGCAGGGATACTGCACATTTTAAACAGCAGAAAAATAAGCAGTACCTTTTCAAATACAGCTTATTCATCTGCCTCAATCAAGTCCATCTGACTGACTTCTGCTACTTGAACTTCACGTGCACTTCACTCCCTTTAAAATGCTGCAATGAGAAAACCTGACCTGGACAAGGAAGTTTTAGAAACAAGCCTGGTGGGGAAACCACACTAACTGCCAAGGCCTGACTCAGTTTTGTGTTCACTGTAATCAAAATCCCAAGTTGTACTGAGTCAGCGTCAGAGACGGAGAGGTTTGGTTCTTTAAAACAGCAGACAATTCTGTTTACATTAACTTATTTTCCTCCCTCACCTCCCAGCCCATCTCCTCCTTTCACTTACCAAGGGCTTGGTTTCGTCTTCATCTTTGAAATAGTAAAGCTGGTCACCCTTGAGAACAAACCAGCGTGTGTGCCAGGTCTTGACAAAGCCTCCTTGCTTCCGCAGCCACCCACACTTAATGGCACTGTGCCGCCCTTGGCTCGGCAGGGGACTCTCTGCAGAGCCATTGTGTTCTTCCATGCTGGGACTGGGCAACTCTCCTGCTGAGAAAACAAGAGGAAAAGGTAAAATAATTAGATTATTATCCAGGCAGTAACTTGCTCCTTTCAACACAGCTGGAAAAGAAACATGCCTCGACTACAAAGGTGTGCTAGAAAAGCATTTACCATCTGCCTGCTTATTCTCATACTAGCACCCCATCAGCTGAGAGAATATAACTCACCTACAAAAGATAATAATACTAATGAACTGAGTTGCTAAAAAGCAGCAAGAGGCAAAAGATTTGTTCAAGTACAGTGTAAGATATTTTAACTGGCACTGAGGAAGTCATCAGCTGTTTCTTGAGGTGAGTTCTGCTGCATTACAGGCAGCAACAAGGAATGAATTTACAGTACATCTTCAGACTAAGGAAAGCAGTATGCTTCTCAATGCTGGACCTCCCCATTTAATATTCCCTGACAGGCTTGGGGCTTTCAGAGAATATTAAAGAAGCCTCTGCTTCTCTGGGGTTTAATGTACCCCATCGGACAAGCAGGCTTTTTTGTTTTGTTTTGTTTTGTTTTGTTTTACTGAAGTCCATTTAATGGAATGGTGACAGAGCAAGAATAGCTGCATAACCCCTCATACAAGCAATCCCCTGACTGAAGTGGGTGTGTGTCCAGCCACACTTATTACAGACATTTTGTAAATCACACAGAATTTTAGGTGTGTCAACTCAAGGAACAAGAAGTGTGTCAAAACCAGAGCTGAAGTGTGGAATTAAACTCGACCAAGTTTCATGAGGCTTTTTGGCCTTGTTAAAACTATACTTTTTAACCATCTCTGGACAATCATGAATCTTCCCGATGGATTTTGTACATACAAACATGCAGTCGTGCTTAATCTTCATGGTCAAAAGGCTCTTCCTGATCCCCTATTAAGTCTAGAGCTCAATAAATTCAGGATTTTGAGTTGCAAGTTCTGATATTTTCAGTTGAAATACAAATCAAACCGAGACCTACATGTGCCAAATAGTGTATACCTAAACAGAATAAAATATGACTAAGAACCACAAACACAGCAGTGTGCAAAATTAGCGGTGAAATCTCCCTGTCTGTAAGTGCTTGAAGAACATGTTTCTTTTCTTTCTAGACTACCACTGGCAGCCTTCCTTGCCTAGTCAGGAACTTGCACAGCTGTTAGGGCCTGGGAAGCCAGCTTCATAGGTAATGTATTTATTGTTTCTAAACATCAGAGTGGGGAAAAAAATAAAATATTCTAGACATTGCAGGCAGGAGACATCTCTGACTAAGAATATCTAGACCAAAACTTCTGACTTTGGCAAAGGAGATTGGCAAGTCCAAGCCCGGCAATCCTGCTCCGGTCCCCTATACAGCAACAATACTGTTACCGAACATAGTAACAGACATCAGCATTGCAAAGGTATGTGCTCAGCTTCTAAGGCAGATTAGAAATGGAGATACACATTCATTTGATACACGAGACCATCCCTCTGAAAATTAATACAAGTACTTTGTCTGGATAGCGTTACATCGTTATAAAATAAATTGCAATATAATCAAGCAAGAAGAAGTAAACAGATCAATAGATTCCAGTCAGCAGTCTTTTTCAGCCCATTTTTCCTTCGGCTCCTTTCTTCCTACTGTTCACACTTACCCTCCTTTGGGACAGCTTCTCCAGCTGCGATCTCTGCTGTGCGTTTACACCTTTTCCTTTAATAGCTACACACAGTCTGTTGTCACATCCCTGACTTTGGGCTGGATCCTGGAATCCGATCTCCATGATTGAAAGTCTTAACTGCCCTGTGCCACTGAGGTCAATGGGCCTCAACACAAGCACAGAGATTTCATTGCAAAGTACAAATTGCAGGATCAAAACTTAAATCACTTGGTATTCCTCTCAGAAAAAGGAAAAGAAAATCTTTCTCTACCTCTTTAGGGTTCACCTAGAGTCACCCAGAACACTTATACTGTTACATTTACTTGAGCAAAGTGTCCCTGCAAAACATACAAACGTGTCTGGCTCTCAGCAGAGCAGGCAAAGATTTTTTTTTTTTTTTTTTTTTGTGCCTGGGGCTACAGTTACATCCTAACAAGAATGAACCAGCTGATAAACCCTCAGACCACACTGACAGAGGGTTTCTGTGAGGGTTATGTACCATCAGAGTACATGCTCTGAAGACTGCAGCTCTGGGGCTGCAGAGTATATTAGATGTTGCAGTGAGTTTCTGAACTGAACCTTGCCTCCTTCCAATCTGGAGCTGCAAACGGAGATTCAACTACCACTAGAAAAATTAATAGCTTGCTTTCTCAGTGTTCATAAACATCTGCTCACACGTCAAGGTGGTCTGGGCTCTTCTAACATTTTTCATTCACTTTGCACTGTAATGCAACAAAGCAGTGTCCAGGCAGCCTTTGAAACCCCTGCAGGTTTATCCCTGGGTGTCCAAGCTGTCTCACTTGTTACCTTAGCTCTTTAGGAGGAGGAGGACAGGTTAAGTGAAATTATTTGTAATAAGCAATGATCAGATAATCTCCAAGAACCGCCTTTGTCCATACACAGCAGGCTTTATTAAACTGACTTGTACCCTACCTCTGCTTATCACCGTGTGTGGTAAAAACGTGTCAGGAATGAGGACAGATTTCTCTGTGCTGTACAAGATCATTCGCTCCAAAAGGAAATGCACCCAACTCATAACTGGCATTTTTTGAATATGAGCAGAAATCTCTTAGAAGCTGCTGGGTTTTGGCTGGGCCAAAGTAGATGCCAAGAAGCAGCCCTCCAACTCACATTCTTAGAAAGTGAATTAGCAAATATTTTAAGGAAAGCATTGTAAACAGCAGGTAAGTTATTGCAACTGAAAAAAGTAAACAAAATTATTACCCATAGGCTACCCCCTGCGCCTTGCTGCACAACCGCAGAAAATGATGGCGCTCAGCTTCAGCTAACCTGATCAGTTTATCTCTGCTGCTTGGGCCAGCCTCAAGCCAGGAACAAAGGAAGAGTTTAAACACAGGAATTATGTGTATCACTGCGGTGCTAAGGACACCAGGTCCCTATTACACTTGGACCACAACAATAGTCTAAATACTAAAGTCAAAAGCAATTAACTACTTGGATGAAAGGCTATTTTTTTGTGGACACCAGTGTACAAACTAAGTATTTGGATTTTAGCTAGCCAGGGAAAATGTTAATTGATCTACATCCCTTTGCCAGGTAAAATTTGTATCTTAAACTATTTCTGCAATGCTAAAACAAATGAGGTGTAGGAGACATGACATTCTACTCTCCCAAATCCTCATAGGCAAGTGTAAGATCTCCTTTAAAGCAGTAGTATACCCTTGGACACTTTCTGTACAAAACAGTTGTATTATTTCATTTATTAGTGATTTAATTCTCTTCAGCAGTTAAAATTTCAGCCACCTAACTTGTTTTTGGTAAGAGGAATTGTATTTAGTCATGAGATTAAGTTTATTTGTTGTCTTCCATCTCTCCTTCCCTTTCAGAATCTGCCTGCTACAAACCAGACTCAGAATCAGAAATTCCAGCAGCTGGCTCACTTTCACTAGTTGTTTTTACAGCTGTTTCAACACCAAGATCATAAAAATAAATTGCAGAAATATCAGGGTGCTGGCACTGATGCAGAGAACAGTGAGGTGCAAACAGTATGTAAATAACACATGACAAAGTGTGGAATTACATCAACATACTCCAAGTCCTCTTGCTCTCATGAGACAAGGCAGAAAGCCATGCATTTTCAAGCACTAAATGAGCATATTCCTCAAACCCATCTTCTGAATGGGAAACACAACTTGTACTTGCTGCCAGAGTCAACTCTACTGACTTGGCCAACCTCCAGTTTAGGTAATGACCAGAACTGAACAAATGCTACACGGTCTATTCGTTTGGGGCTGGCTGTGGTCTAACTCTCCGGGGCTTGTCTGGACTTCGGGAGTGCAAAGTAAACAAAATGAGAAATGTTCCCTGACACACTGGCTCTGCATCAACATCTCCTGGTCCATGGAGCCCATCACCATCTACCACTGCTGGCCCCAATCCAACCTTTTTCTGCTCCCATAAAGGGAGCCTCTCTCACTAGTCAGTCTGGAAGGCAAATAGCTGCACTTATGTTCTCCTCGCCAATGTGGAAGGGCTGTGCCAGTGCCATGTGCAGAAAGCAGGGAAGTGTTTCTCCTCAGCTACCACTCACTCGATATTGAAATATGGAATTGGGCAGCTCCCCCAGATCCCAGCATTTTGCCAGGAAATAGTCAGAGAAAGTCATTAAAGCACAGCAAATCCAGTTACAATGAACAGTCAACAGGATTGCACCAAGATGACCCGTTTGGCATGAAACCCTGACAGTTTGCCATATGTTTTTATTCTCACTGAAATTTCTCATGGCCAAGATAGCACATTTCAAGCACACAAAACATCATCACCATCCACTTCCAGCAACCCTTCTTCATCTTTGCCATCGCTCAGATGCTGTACCATGTCCTTTGCAGCCCAATGTCAGCCTGGCACAAAATGGATAAAGATGAGAAGCCACCAAAGCACTTGCCCCAGAACCATACTCCTCCAGCCTGTCACAAGGTCTAATCCCCTTGCTCTCCCAAAAGGGCAAGCAATGCAACACTGCATGGAGATGACTTCTCCATGTCAGACACATTAACAGATATCCAGTAAAAGGCTGCAATTTTGCAGCAACAATTGACTTGGTCATTGATGAACATATCTGCCAAATAGATATACACACACACATATACATGTGCAAAATTCATAAAAATCTTTGTGACACAACGGTTCTATATAAAATTAGATTATTTGAATACTATAATGCTTACATGAAGAGATATAGTTCACTTTCCAAGTGATGTCTAATTTTGGTTTCCTTCCTACTTATTTCCTGTGAGCTATATAGAGTATAAGCGCCTAAGTTTAAGGTTATCAGTATCTTTCAGGTACGGAGTGCTGCCTCTGACCTGTGAGTTTACTTTTGATTTTTCTTGATTTAGTCTGGCAGAGTAACAACTTTGTAAAACCATTTAGTATGTGAAAACATTGTCTGCATTTATCTTACTCATAATAAGTCTCAAGACACCTGAATCTCTGCTACAACACAGGCATGCATTTGTGAGCAACTGCTGCAGGAAGCAAGATTGGCCTATTTCTCACCATCAGGGTGCTTCAAATCAGAGGCTACTCATCTGTTACGTCAACAGGACATTGTACATGGAAGGAAAAAACATGTCAAAGAGGTAAAAAAAACTTAAAAAGAAAGTTTACTTTCTGCTAGTGTTTAGCAACCATTTTTACAAGATGCACATCGCAAGGAGCATGTCTCAAGCTCTGTCACTGCAAGGACAGATTTTAAAGCATTCTTGTCTTGTTCTTTTTCAAAAGCTGTGGCAGTGCACTTGCCAGTAGCTTTCCTCCACAAGCCTTCAGAACAGACATTATACTTTTATCCAGAAGGTTTTCTGAGACATCCAAGAAACCTTTTGTACTGCTGGCAGTAACACACCTAATCACAGATACATCTGGCTGTTCTGCATTCCCCACTCTCATTTTTGTCCTATCAGGGACAGCCTGAAGATATTTTGCTTGAAAGAATTTCGCTTCCAAGCGAATAATTACTACTTAGGCAATAAAAAATTGTGAGAAGTGTTATCAGCAGTCAGATTGTAGAAGGCCTGATCCACTGCCCAGTGAAGCTAAGGGAAAGACCTCCATTACTTTTCAATGCATTTTGCGATCAGTTCCAAAACCAAGACCCAATAATTTTGCCAGAAAATTGAGAACTTGGTCAAATATAACTCCCTAGCACATGATTTACATTTCCACGCAAGAACCATCCTACAGATGTTCCTACACTAGCCAAACTTTTACAAGCCTACCGTTTGCTTATGGGAATTTAAGCACAGCTATAAGTAGCCCAAATAAAATGGGACTAGAAAATTTATAAAGAACATAAGCAGGTATTGAACTTCTTGTGAATTACAATGGAAATTAGTTAAGTTCTGTCAGGCACCTTTGAAAACGTCAACTTTTGTGTGTGCATATTTACCTTCTGTGGTTGTGACTAGTGTTAGCATACATGTACACAGTTTAAGCCCTATAGATGAGGTTTGGACATTAATTCACTTCTCTTCATCATTATCCCACAGTACCATCTGCATTTGTGCCAGTATGAATCTGCCCATGGTCTAGGGTCACTAACGGGCATCAGACCTACCTTTTAGGAAACATATAACAGACTACTGTCTCAAAAAACTTCTGCCCTATTATATTCAGGACAGCACTCAGCCCAAGCTGGCAGATAGGAAGCTGAAGTGTGCCAGATGCTTTGCAATTGCTCTCAAAATAGCAATGATCAATAGTAGTGCCTCCATATTTAGTGTGGTCTTTGGTACAAAACGCTGGTAGATGAGGAGACTGCAGGGTCGAAAACTCTTGCCTCCCTTTTGTCCTTTCTGCAGTCAGCACCGAGTGGAGCTCAGAGTTAGTCCTAAACACATCATTTCTCTACTTGCTAGAACTTCTTTCTTCCCCATATAGCAACAAAATCATATTGACTTCCTTGGTAGAGATAGCTGGGTAACAAAAGTATTTCAAAGTGTCCCCCATATGTCAGCTGCTGCTATGCAAAGCAAAGCAACTGCAGCAGTTCTGTGACTACAGCATCATGCTGTCAGGTAAGTATTTTGGGCAATTGTCATAGGTTAACTTTTGCTGCCTTTGCCATTAGGTCCTGTTGTGTTTAAACCCATACAGCAACATTCAAACAAACCCTTTCTTGTCCTTCCTCTACTGTTGTGGCAGCAGGAGGCATAATGAAATTGCACAGCTAAGAGCACTTTGTCCATTACAGACTCTCTTCTGACACCTAGAAATGACACTTTGTTCTATCCATCACTTTCTAATCCCACTGCCTTTTCTAAGTCAAGTTGAACTCCATCTGTAGAAGACTTATGTAACTGATACATGTGTACATACAATCTGTCTGGCTATCGTTTCTCAAGTGCAGATATACCATGTCTGATTTAGCAGTGATTACAAAATGTCACACCACAAAAAAGGGTTTTGAAGGCTTAAGGAGCAATTCACAAGGATAAGAATGTCTCTGTTACGTTTTTGCATGTTACTCATTATGTACATGTCCTCAGCTTTTTCCTTACATGGTAGCACACAGTTGCAACACAAGGTTGTTGCTACCAATGTGATCAGAAAAGTGAAAGCATGATTAGAATGGAGTGGCCCCCTCATCTTCCAGGTTTCTGCCCAGGCTTCTGCTTCAGGTGTCTTATTCTGTAAAACTGGCAACACTAGAGAAAAATTGCATACAGCAGAAAATCAGTTGTAACTAACTATCTGGAGAAGCATACAAAACTACAGACAAGACAGAAGAGAGCCTCTGGTAGCTGAAGGGTCAAGTGATGCAAGATGGACAAAGAAACAGTTGGCAAGTCTCACAAGCTGAAATACTGAGCAGTGAAAAGGTCAGGGAGCAAGTCAAAAGCAGCATCTGTAACAGCAAAAAGATATTCCAACTCCCAGATGTCTCTCCCAACCAATGGGTTACGCTGCCTCTGAATATCTGACACTGAAAAACCTCAAAGCCTGTTTACAGCTTCATACTTTACATGGAGAAAGTTATCATAAGGACAGTTTAAAAGTAACTTAATTCCCACACACGAGTGGTGAATACTTCAGAACTTACTGGCTTCACTTACAAATGAATTGATTAAGAGTTGTGTCCAAGTATGATCTCAACAGATGATCTCTCAAAGTATAAAAATAATCTCTGGCACTACTCTTTGTTCTCAAAGACTGATGGCAAAAGGCATCCAAGTACGGATGTCAGTAGCTCTCTGACAGTGAATCTGACAGAATGGAACGAGGCTGCATGCTCTTTTAGGAATCCAACACAACAGGACTTTCCATGTTGTCCTATTCACAGCAGTTCAGGCCTTCCACATTCCTTGTAAAATTGACCAAAAGAATTAAGATGTGACAAGTTACACTCACTAAATATACCGACAGGTGGGAAAAACACATTCTAGTTTGTCTACGGCAGCAAAAGCCTCCTCCCAAACCTGCTGCAAGTCTTCTAAATCAAAGCAGCACACAGGTTTTGCAAAAAGGGTTTGTGGTTGCTGGAGAGTGGGAGGAAGGAAGAGGAACACTTTCTGCCTGCACCGCACTTCAAATTCATCTCTTGCTCAGGGCAAATACAGCCCCAGCAAAGTCCCAACTCTGGCAACAAGAGGCTAGCACAGCAAGTACTGGCTGCTGACATCCCTCCTGAAACACAGATGTTCAGAGCAGGAGGAACCTTATTTCTGGGTGCCTCCGTAGAAGCCACAGTGGAAACAAAGGAAGATTCAACCCACCTCAACCCACCCCATAATTACCTTTTAAGTCTTACATTAGTTCACATTTGATAAACGGAAGTCTGTGGACTTATTTTTGACATATTTACTATTAACATTTCACATGAAATTACTTCCTTCTGCTTTGTTAAGTACAATGTAATGTGTTTCCTTTTCAGCTAAAAGAAGTTCAAGTAACAGCAGCATTTGGTATTCTTCTGAGACATGATCTGAAATAGACATCTCACACTTGGAAATGTGTTCCCCAGAAGGACCACGGCATCACTGAAATGTGTGCTTGGGACCATCCCATCCCAGTGTCTCAGAGGAACTGAAAGAATTACAGCACCTGCCTGCACTGAAATTCAGAATTACCACATCCATTTCTCACATGCTCTGGAGCCGCACAGACAGTGCAGCACCTGGGGGCAACTGTAATGGCACGTGTGTTCATGTTACATATGTACTGTATGCACCCAAAAGAGCATATGGATAGTAAACAGGTAGGCACGTACTGTACACAGGTAGTGAGCATGCAGCCAGCTTCAGGGAGTATCTTGGCACCGTCCCAACTAAAATAAACACGGGCAAGTCAGAATCAAAGGCTCAAACTTGGCACACTCAAGGGTGCATTCACTTCCATGCCTACTAAACTCAGCACCAGAGCCAAGATTTGGGTCCTGTCTGCGTGCCAGCCCCGGCAGGACCTGAACTTAAACCAGAGCTACATTTAAACAGAAATCAGTACAGCATTAATGCTGTTCAGAAATGTTTTATATAAATGGTAGTTGCCTCTGTCACTTAAAAACATTAACAATACTGACATAAATTTCCATGTTAGAATACTGGAGACAATATAGTCAAAATTTTTAAAAGCAGATGTGTCTTTCCATTGAAAAAGCCAACTCAAAATAAGCACCATTACTTTGTAGTTGATATTTCCATCTTCTGCCCAGGAAAAGCATTAATTCGTACTTACGGAATTAACATTTCACTTTTTTAAAACCAAGTTTGCATCACAAAAATGCAGTCCACAATCCTTCCTATATATTTCAGAAAGCAATAGCAAGTATGTTATGCCATCTAAATTGTTGTAGTAAATGAAAAATTGTGCTACACTAATAAAGCCATTGTGGCACTGTCCTTGCCAGTAAAGCTCTAAGCAAACACTGTCCCCCAAATTCCTAAGCCAGCGCCAAGACACTACTCCTTGACTCTGAATTAATTCATATGGAGGAATGGTATAAATTCATGTGGTCCTTTAAAAGGTCAATCTGTGCATCGATGCTAACACCTACTTTTCTAGCTTGTACTGAAGGAACCATTAAAGCCAAAGATGCAACTCTCTACTGTATTGCATCCACAGTCTTCAGGCTCTGTTACTATAACCCACAGTTAAAACACACCTTCTTTAAAAGCATTCTGTGTTCACGCATGTCTTTCTGGTCATTACATAAACTGCATTTGAAATCTGCACAACACAGAGCATAACTGCATGCTGCCATAGTGGGTAGCCGTCCTCCTCACTTGTCTGCTATGTGAATTGAGTGAGAAGCAGAACTGAAGTCAACAGCACTTTAGCAAGTAACTGGTTATCTTCAGTGACCTGAAAGCTAGCTAAAACTATGTAAACATACTTTTCTGGCATTGCTCCACCAAAAAAAAAAAAGCAAAAAAAAAGTGAAAACCAAGTTAAGTTACTCACCTAGTAAATGATTCAGAAACAGGAGACATGCACATGTTACTTACCTACACAAAACTTCAGGTAAATATTTCTTGCTTTGTTTACTTTAAAAAAGCACCAGCTAGTACAGGTTTTAAGTAGGCTACAAAAAAAAAAAAAAAAAAAAGACAGCTGCATTAACTAGGACTAACATGTCAGAGAAATGGCCACAAAAGCAGAAGAGAAACAATCCAAAGATTGCAGGTCCTGAATCTGCAGCCACTCTGCAACTGTGCTAAGTATGTTCATGTTTACACAGAATCATAGAATCGTCTAGGTTGGAAAAGACCTTTAAGATCATCCAGTCCAACCATTAACCTACACTACCAAGTCCACACTAAACCAATCAAGGGTAGACTAGACTAAACCATGTCCCGAAGTGCCACATCTACATGTTTTTTGAATGCTTCCAGGGATGGGGACTCCACCACCTCTCTGGGCAGCCTCTTCCAATGCTTGACTACCCTTTCCGTGAAGAAATTTTTCCTAATATCCAATCTAAACCTCCTCTGATGCAGCTTGAGCCCATTTCCTCTCGTCCTATCGCTAACTACATGGGAGAAGAGACCAACACCCACCTCACTACAACCTCCTTTCAGGTAGTTGTAGAGAGCAATAAGGTCTCCCCTCAGCCTCCTCTTCTCCAGACTAAATAACACCAGTTCCCTCAGCCGCTCCTCATAAGGCCTGTGCTCCAGACCCTTCACCAGCTTTGTTGCCCTTCTCTGAACACTCTCCAGCACCTCAATGTCTTTCTTGTATTGAGGGGCCCAAAACTGGACACAGTATTCCAGGTGCGGCCTCACCAGCGCCAAGTACAGGGGGACAATCACCTCCCTGCTCCTGCTGGCCACACTATTCCCGATACAAGCCAGGATGCTCTTGGCCTTCTTGGCCACCTGGGCACACTGCTGGCTCATGTTCAACTGGCTGTCAACCAACACCCCCAGGTCCCTTTCTGCCAGGCAGCTTTCCAGCCACTCTTCGCCAAGCCTGTAGCATTGCATGGGGTTGTTGTGACCCAAGTGCAGGACCCGGCACTTGGCCTTGTTAAACCTCATACAGCTGGCCTCGGCCCATCGGTCCAGCCTGTCCAGGTCCCTCTGCAGGGCCATCCTACCCTCCAGCAGATCGACACTCCCACCCAACTTGGTGTCATCTGCAAACTTTCTGAGGGTGCACTCAATCCCCTCATCCAGATCATCGATAAAGATATTAAACAAGGCTGGCCCCAAAACTGAGCCCTGGGGAACACCGCTCGTGACCGGCTGCCAGCTGGACTTAACTCCATTTACCACAACTCTCTGGGCTCAGCCACCCAATCAGGTTTTTACCCAGCGAAGACTACGCCCATCCAAGCCATGAGCTGCCAGCTTCCCAAGGAGAATGCTACGGGAGACTGTGTCAAAAGCTTTGCTAAAGTCCAGGTAAATGACATCCACAGCCTTTCCATCATCTACCAGGCGGGTCACCAGGTCATAAACGGAGATCAGGTTGGTCAAGCAGGACCTGCCTTTCATGAACCCAAAGCACATAGTTTTGAACATAGTTCAATTTATTCAGCATCTACTTTACAAGAGGCAAGGTATCCTGAGAATATAAATTCCTCCTGCTATTAAGGACGGAGCTCATTAACAGCACAAAATAATGTTAAGAACAAACCAGCAAGATCTACCTTCTCTTATTAACTGCCTTTACAGTAAGGAGAGTCTGTGTTTTATGTAAGTCACTATCTGCAGAGCAAAATATCAGCATGCCGAAGGGAAAGGAGGTTATCACTTACATTCAGAGGGCCTTACTATTTCACATTACTGTAGTCAAAGCAACAGAGAAGCCTCAGCACCCATCTCTCTATATGGACATTGCTCTGCACCGTTGCTTTCTTGATTTTCTTTCTCTCCTCATTTAAATGGCTGTGATTTCACAAGCCTGGAGCTACTGCCTTAGATAAGTACACCTTGAAATATGAAACCCATTAACAGATTTCTCTAGATAGTGTGTGAAAGGGGGGAAAAAAACCCTCACCCCCTCATTGTCAGGGCTTCTCTTTTTCCAAACCTGAATGTGAAGAATTTACTTGTGTTACTCATGTTACCACTCATTTTAACTGAGTTCATTGCCTACAGCATGAAGTCACAAGGAGTATACATGGACCTGGAGCTGGGTCATCTCTGCAGCACTACCAGAAAGATACAGCGCTATATTAAACAAAGCATGTTTCTTCCTCACTAACACAGGCTTCCTTTTCTTCACACCTATACTTACAACACCTGGTGCTTAATTCTGAAATGTTCTCAGCACTACCTCTGGAAACAATGCCAGCTTACCTCCAAGATACACACTCGCTTTTTGTGATGTTACTTATCACACTTCAGCTTTTTTTTAATCTTTCAAAAATTTGCTGACTGTAACAAATCAACAGGGAAACAAACATGTTAGCACAACTTCTGAATGATACTGGTTTCTTGGGGAGTTGCCAAAAGCCGCCGGTCATCATGCTAACACATCAAGATGCTTGGAGACTAAGTTACATAATAGCATGCTCTCAATGACAAGACAGCCCCTGTAAATTCCCTACTAGTTTGCTTAGCTAGCTAATCACACTGTCATCCCCGGCCCTGCCCCCTGCCTCCCTCCAAATTACATCCTCAATCATGACTGTATAAAACTCATTCCCATTTGCAGCATGCGATCAGAAGCAACAAATTACAGGACAGGAAAAAGTAACCATGTTCACATGGATATTACAGATACAAGTTAACAGCAGACAACAGTCACTGACTTGCCAAGCAAGCATGGATTGAGGACTAGATCACCAGGCTGATCTGCTCATTTTGCTGTGCTAATGGCTCTAGCAATGCTGTCGGCTGAGGTCCTTGCCTCTGTGGTAGCTACAGCCTAGCTTGTTCCTGACTAGCAGGGAAGTACATTCTTGGTCTTGATGCAGACTGCTCTTTCTTTTGCACCTCAAGTGGAAAAGCAGTTTCATGCAACATGAAAAATAGGCAGCGACTCTCCTTTTGGCTTCTTTAAGCTTCACCCCTTCGCTAACACCAGTCATTTAAAAATTGTCATCATGAGATAAGAAACCACAACAGCTCTGTGATACATACAATCAGCCAGACAATGTTAATCAGTAAACACAGAACAACAAAGAGGGAAATACAACAGAAAGGCCTTGCTACACGTAGAACACAACTTCCACATCAGAATGAACAGGGCCTTCCCAGCCTAATAAATTCACTGTAAAGCTGGGAAGGACATACTTGCTATGCAGTGTCCATAACAATAAAAATCAAGGAAGCTTGATCACACATCAAATGGTATGAACAAGGGTTCATATTTTAAAAGGATGGAAAATAGAATTGCACTGACCTAATTCATACTCCAGGACTTGAATAGACAAAAAAAGGGAGAACAGTAACAGAAATATAATGCAAGGTAGCTCCTTGCACTTAAATATCAAGTATATCCTCTATACGCTATTGTCCTCGTGAACGAGTTGTCAGGATCCCAAGTGGTATTTGACAAGAATTCCTACCCATACTATTAATCTCTTAGTATTAGCTGAACTGTTTATTTCCCTTCTTGCATTCCATGCAACTTGTACACGGTAGTTACCATATCCAGTTTCAAGCTTTGTTCAAGGAACAATTCATCCTCATGTTCCTGCAGTTTTGCTCTTCCAGGAGTTTCAGTAGCCCTGAGTAATGCATATGTAAGTCATCTTATCTTTCCCTTCTTTTTGGTGGCTACAGGTTAAGGAAAACAGGACAAAATCAAATTTCTTTCACAGAATAATTGTTTTTCTCCTCTGTCATCTACAGCAGGTGTCAAAATAGTAATTTCAAAAATATGTATTTTTAGATACAAGGAAAGGACACCTTTTTTTCCTCACTTGTAACCTTCAGGTTGTCTATAACTTGTACCATTACCATCCTGTATTTCAAAAGCAACATGTTTTATCAGTGCAGGAAACCAACAGAAGTTTAAATCAGTGCCAGAAAGCAACAGAAGTTTAAATCAGTGCCTAACAAATTCAAGCAGCTCTTTACTTGCCTAAGCACAGATTGTTTGAGGATTTATTTTTGCAGAATAAGGTGCATTCTCAACAGTATGAATTACGTGAGGTGACTGCTAAGAGGAAATACAGTAATCAGCACCACAGTTTATTCCATATGCAAGCCAGTGCAGTGGAGCTGGGTAAAAGCTACAGCTGTGACGTTTATTATTTTAAAACTATCACTTATATAGAATTTTTCCCAAGGAATTATACTTACAACCAACCTCTAGAACAAACATTGCAGAAAAGACAATATAAGACAATTAATCTATTCTTACAGTAACTTCATACTTGACTTCCCTTTTCTCTGCATCTGCAACCCTAAATACACTCTTACTTTTTCATCTAGTCTTGAAAAGACCATGATTTGAAAGTTAACTCTGTTCTTCCAAGTTGGAAAGTAAAATTTCTAGGTATCAACCCCATAGGAAGTAATTTTTGCTCAAAGTTGTCTGTTTTATATGACCTTGATTCATCACTTACCTAAATTTAGGGATGAAGTTTAATTAGAACAGATGCAGATGGAGTATGATTTTTCAACTTATCTTCCAATAGACACAATGGTTCTCAAGACAATATTTCAACCTTTACAAATGGAAAAATATAATTAACCTTTTAAAAAAAACAGATTAGCCAGTGTAAATAACGGATGACATTGCAGCAACAATTGGGTTTTCTAGAAAACACAAAGAACTTCATACTTAGGGAGTTTGCAGAACAGATGCCCTGATTATTGTTTTATGACTCAAGTTCTCTTGTTACATTAGCTCTGGAAAAGCTTTTCTAATTCTTCACTTTTTTGTTTTTAATTATTCCTAAGGCCTTTGTCTTTTAGAAGACGTAAGACTGCTAGTGCTGCTTCAGAACTGTTAAGAGTAAACAGCAAGACTCATCAAAAACAATTCTTTGACCTTACATTTCCTAACAAAACAGTCAAATGCCCTGGAAGTTTTAAAGAAATAAAAAATAGCTTTATACATATAATTTTCAGAATTGACAGAGAGAAAAACAATCAAGCACAGCTAACAGATGTCAGGCTTATTTTGTTTGTGGAAGGCATTCAGCTTCCCTGAAGCTGGTAAAGGAAAGGAATCTGGAGAAAATACATACAAAACACACCAATGCTTACAAGCACCAACTCACTTTATGTCTTAGGATGATGAAATTTGCCATGTGCTTCAGTGAAACAAAAAAGAAAATTGTTAATTCAGTTGCTATTTGTGACTAGGCATTGTAATAGAGCACTATCATCTGCCTACCTTCTGCATCAAGGCCAGCTGAAGAGTGTAAGCACAAGATAGTAAGATATCAAGCATCACTAAGTGTCTTGTTATGATGTGCAAGAAACCTACACAAGCAGCCAGCTCATTAAGGACTTTAGATCATCACACAAATACATGTAGCAAGAGCTGAGCAGCAGCAGGGCTCCTCTACCCTACACTAAGAGTGAAGTCAAACCATGGCTGACCTGATGACTGTGGCATTGGCTCATTGCAGCCCTCTAGGCTCAGGCCACACTGAAGAGATACGGACCATAACCTTTAAATAGATAAAAGCAGCTAGAACTTGGAAATCCTCTCCGCTTTACACAAATAGAGGAACAACTCCAATTTGATGCTTTCACTCACAAAGTACTTGCAGTTATATTTCATCAGGAAAAAAAATATGTTTCCGGCATTCCAGCTCTCTGCTAAATTAGATGCAGATGATGAAGGTTTTTTTCCAAACATATGGAAGACAATGTAGCTGAAATCTCGGCTAGGCCTTGAAAGATCCTGTACATAAAACATTAAGCTTTCTACAACACACAGGGAATCTAGGCGGTAACTACTATTATTTCATTTCGTAGTATGATTTAGGATGATATTATGAGACAGAAATGTTAAAAGAAAGTAATAAAAGCCTTTCATGTACCCTCAAATAAAGTCAGATGTTCATGTGTCATGTATCTGGACAACCTCTGCTTTCAATGGAAGCCTGATCTCCACTTCAAAGGGAGGAAATTAGACAAAAGGGGAAAGAATGTACACCTCTCAGTACTGGCAGCCCCAGGAAACCCAAGACCAAAGGACTAAATCCATCACTTTCCCAACACCCCCAAGACAGACCAGAGCCTAGAAGATACTTAATCAAGTGAGAAATTGAAAGCACTTGCAGTCCTCAATCTCAGCCACCAGTATATAAACTTTGCTCATTTTATTATTTGAATAGTCACAGCATAGAAAGAACATTTCTGTACGTCCATTGCTAATACAACTTCCGGTTACCACTGTGAAAAGAAGCCATTCCCTCCATCATGTGTAGGTGGCTTTGTTCTTTTAATTGGTGTTGCAGGCAGCAAACACAAGTTTAACCAGGGTATACCTTTAGCTTCCTCAATGTTTACTTTGTCCTCAAATATTAACATAACTTTGACTGAATCCAAAACATTAAAAGCACACACTTAAATCCCAGCTTCCCATTTTTTTCCCTCATTCTGAGAATATTTCTACACATTAGAAGTTACTTAATGGTGAATGAATTCTCCTTCCAAAGCTCCATCCTTTGGTACATAGTTTGATAGGAATTAGTTTGATCTGTAAGCTCTGCAATAAGCAGTTTTGATCCTTGGGAGTAGGATGTAAATTTTTCATGTGATACCTTTCTCTAATACTTGCTGATTATTCAGAAATTGTCTATCCATGCTACAAGTTGATGCTTTAGTCCTTACGTAGAATATGTTTGAAACTTCTCCAAAGGAGCAGCTATTTCTGGCTTAAGTGCCACAAAAAATTTGTGAATAGCCTGATAGTTCAATCATTACCACTGCATTTCCAAACATACATGCACTTTGGTGTTCAAGTAGTGCCAAGTATTTCTTATCAGACATATAAACACTTCACTGGGACTATTCACATGAGTAAAGCACATAGTATGGCTAATATTACTGATCTAGCCATACAGATATCCTGTTCACATTGATACAGATTCTGTATAGCTACTGAAGAAGTTGCATAAGTTTATTTCCAAAATCCTTCAGTTCTAGTACTGTTGAAAACTTACCTGAGCCTTGTCAACTTTTCCTCCTTTTCATGCAACTCCAACTGCAAGACAGGTATGAATAAATTCAGCTGGAACCTTCACCAAAACTCACCATTTCCACTGGATTTTGGGGGTTTGTTTTCGTTTGGTTTGGGTTTTTTTTTTTTGAGATTTTGCCTATGCAGGGAATGTGGGTTCTTGCAACTATCTCTATTAAGAACAAGTTCTGAAATAAATTTGCTATGAAGAAGGCAAGTACAACCAGTATTGGTTGGCTTCAGAAAAAGAAAACCGCAAATCTGTTTGGGTTTTATGTATCTGTTCCACTCTTACATCATCTATAATATTGAACACAACTAGAGCACTATCCTATCAATAGTGTATCTATCTTAACTGTCAGTATTTACTGCTCCAGCACACCCAACTGCTGTGATGGAAACTCACACATGCTCAAATTTGTGCATGTACCAGCAAAAATACAAACTCTGAGAAGATGGCCAGCCTGCAAGGTACCATGAGAAGTTAAATTCAATTTAAGCCCAGGTAAGCTTTAGCCTTTTCAGGTGGAGGGAGAAAGTTGCTTTAAGATGGGTTTTTACAAAAGGGTTTGAAAAGTATGCTCCATAGTAGCATGAGTTGTATTACGGGTGAAATTTTCACTTGTGGTCAAAAAGTTATTGTTTTACATCTCTGTTTCTGAGATACTCTGTTTTTAAACAGACACATGAACTTTGTAACATTCCTTGGTCTATAAAGCAGGTGCAAACTACAACTTACAAGTGCATTAAAAAGCAATGCTCAGCCCTACATACTTTGCAATGGATAAAATAAAAAAGGAACAATAAGACCTGACCAGGGATGATGGTAGTATCAGATGGTGTCAGAAACTATACTTTAAAATGGCATGTCTATCAAGTAACATCTTCAGGGTGGGCAGATCAGGATGCATTCAGCAAATAAGTTTGTTAATTAATTAGTCCAGTACAATGTTATTGTTATGCAGGAAATACAGCTCAGTTAACCTATAACTTGTTTCATTCATACATTTTAGATAAATTAATTTTCATAAGGAACTAGTATGAATAAAAACAAGGTCAATCATTTCAGTTTCTCAGGTTTGCCCCTCTACCAAATTCATAGCTGAGATGATGAATTACAAATTACAATTTGTAGTTTAACCTAGCTTGCAACCATGCAAACTGCTTTACTGGTTGGCAAGACAAGGAAATACTGGAATCCATTCCTGGCAAAATCTTAAAGAGAAACAAGTTCTTGAGACACACCATCTCTTTGATCTTGAAATCCCCCCTTCCCCAGTTACAAGTTGGGATCTGGCTAATCTTTCACCAAAACTGAGCAGGTGAGATTCTTTCCAGCATCTGAGCATCCAAAATCCTGTACAGCCCATATTTTTCAAAATTATTAATTATTGTGACTGGCTGAAGGATACAGTCAGTCAGTTTTAAAGCTAAGTGCAAGATATGTAGAGCTAAATCACCAAGAGAACTACTTCTACTTAATTTTCATGACTATTATCAGATCACTGTAGATTGCACTAAAGTTATCCCTAAGGATGACACCAACTGATGTTTTCTTTTGGCAGGATGGGACAAGATTCAGTAAGCAGGTTTACATTTTTTTTAAAAATCTGACATGTCTTTTACTGACACTCACTAAGCAAATAATAGAAAAATTTCACTTGCAACAATTCACATTGTTCTTTAAAGCTTGCTGAACAGCCTATAAAGCTTCTCATTTTGAATAACGAGTATGAATGGGAAAGAGGTCTGAGTTCATTTTCTGCATCCAAAAAACTGCAGGTAGAGGAGGAGCATGTATGTTAAAACCATTGATTTTAAAACCATCTCCTTTCCCCCTGCCCCCTCCTTAAACAGTACTTTTGTAAATTTACCTCAATTTATTTTCTTCTGCTCAAAATGGGCAAATGAACATTCCTTCTGTAAATATTTTGGGAGAAGCAAAATACGTTCCCAGGAATTTACTAGGCAATGATTTAATTACTACTACTTTTATCCAGCTCAGTCACACAGCTTTTCCTACACAAACACCCATATAGGTGATCCAAGCATAATACTGGCACAGCTGTGCAGCTGTGTTGAGCTTTTAACAGCTCTACACCTGGTTCAACAGTTGAGAAATATAAGGGAGGTAGGGCAAAGGCAGTCCTGAAAAACTCCACTTGCCTCTCTCAAGTGGCAGCAGAGAAGCTAAAACCAATCTCCACCTACTGTCCCACCCCTTCCTAAATAGAACTGTACACTGTAAAGAACAGTGTAAGAAAATGTTCCTGTCCATACTAAATGGTTAATTTTTCCCAAGAAGGGTAATGAGCTAAGAATGCACATTTTTGGCAATCAAAAAAGACCTGTCCGCTGTACCAAGAAGGCTGACAATATCTACCACAGCCATGGGTACTCAAATCTTTGCAGAAAATGGCTCAACAGAGGTCCCCATCAGAGTATTTTGTGAAGGACTTTTCACTGAAGAACAGCTTAGAGAAGGAGGAGAAGAGATCACACAAAGCAGTACAGCCATAACCTCTCCATTTTACTTGGTTTTGCAACCCCGAAATATTTACCAACTATTTTGTAGAAGGAGTTTGAAAAAGGCATTCGAGAGAAGCATCTAACTCTCCCAGTGATATTTGCTCTGGACCACTAATTCTGCAAGACATAACCAGAATACGAGGACAGAAAAGGAACTGGGAACCACAACCTGAGTGGTAACTTTAGGGCCTGATTATAACCTCTTCAATCTCAAAGCCACCATAAAGCGAGGATGAGGCCATCTCTGAAGAAGTCTATTTTTGTCAGGGGGACAGATGAACCTAGTGACCACCGTATCACTGATGCTACAGGCCTACAGCTATTGTGCCATCACACAGAAATTAAAAGAGACAATTCAAAGCCTGAAGAAAACATTGCAACCAGCTCTTTGCATCTATAGAAGACAGTGAGGTTATGGGGCGGGGCGGGGGGTGGGGAGGAAGAGAAAGTTGTCAGATGGCAGCTCTTTCAAAGTATTACAGAGGCAAGATTTATACAGAATTTTAAATGAACAACAATATAAACAAAGAAGCAGACATTTATCATGGTGATGACTTTAAGTTGATACCTAGTAATAAATCTTTGTATGTGATTTACTGCCAAATCCATGTACAAGCTCAAGTATGCATAACAGCTCCTGAGAAGATGAATAGCGTCATTTTAAGATTGTTAAAAGTGCAATTACGACCACATTCCTACCAGACAGTACTGAACCTTAGACTTCACATTCTCAGGAAACCCCTCCCCCCACATTTCTCATCTCAAACTTCTGAATCTGAGTTCTACTTTTCACTGAAACTCATCATTTCAGAAACATCCTAATGTCTTAAAAGTCAACACACAGTATATTATTTGTTATATTAGGCACTACTTTACAATATGTTCTCAAAATCAAGCAATGCAGTATTTAAAAAAAAAGCATGCAAGTGATAAGCTCCCACTGTATGGTCACAATTACATGAATGAGTGCTTTCTGGTGGGAAAGTGTTTTGGGAAGTTGTTGACCAGCCCTCTTCAATACAATAGCCAACTGGAGTGTTGCACGACTCCTAGAAATAGGAATCCAACAGAATGAAAAGGTGACACACACACACTTAACAATAGCTCTTCTGTGCAGACAGTACACGACTTCAATTCAGAACAGATGCTAAGGGGAACCTGATCACATCCCTGTGTCACACTTTACATGGAGGACTAAGCCGTAGTTTATCCTTTCAGTTACTCAATTGTGAAGAACACAAAGTGAAAGGAAAAGAAGAAAACTGAGATGTCATCACCACAGTTGACGGACAAAGGAAGTCTAGACACAGCTGGATATTATGAAAGCAAAATATTTTAAACATGACTTCCAGTTCTTCTCTCTGGCAAATATGCATTAGATGTGCCAAACTCTAACCCCAAGCTATTTAAATTGTAGTTTAGAAATACAAAAAAACCCAGAAGAAGGGGCAAATTTCTGCTGGCAAAACCAAAAAGCCCCTGATAAGCACCACAGCACACTATGGAATGAAAAAATCAAAACCAGTTCTAAGAGGAACAGATTTCAACACAGTCTTCCAGAACAAAGCTGCTTTATCATCTTTATTATGGTTCACTGGGGAATTTTACTTCATGTTTGCTGTAAGGAAGGAAGGACATAAGCAGCTCTCGCAGCACTGTGACATTCCCTGAGAGACTGCTGAGGAATCTGGGGTACCCCAAAAGATATCTCATGTCTGGGACTTGGGGAGCATCCTGGCATAATTCACTTCATAGTCCAGATTTTCATAAGAGCCTACCATTCAAGCAGCCCTGTGACAAACCTTTTCCCAAGGAAGTATTTAAAGCTTGAATCTGCAAAGCAAAACCTTAGCAAGCTGTCCTAGCATCCCTGAAAAAAAGGCTTTGATAGTGGTAATTTGGAAGTGATGGAACAATTTACAAAACTCAGACTTTGTCACAGCTATTCTGGATTTTTCCCTCCTATCCTAAGGCAGTGAAGTGGTTGCTCTTGAACAGAAACCTGCCTTCAAGATTGTAAGACTATTTGATCCTCATGAGAACTGCAAGAATCATGTTTGATGGACACAGATCAGAGAAGACACTGCAACTCTGGCCTATTTCTTGCAAGGTACACATTCGAAAAATACAATTTGCTTTCTCTGATAAAAACAGCCTGAAAGGAATACAGAATAAACATAGATCTCTTTCTTCATTACAGTTCCCTAACAATGGTAATATATAATGAATTATTTGCCAAATTGCTTTCCAATTCAATATGGAAAATAATACATCATATCAACATATCATCAGCTTGTTTACCGAGTTTGATTTTTCTCCACTGGAAACGACAAAGACAACTTGGAAGACAATTCAGGGCAGAGGAATGAAGATGAGCATTTGGTTGGACTGACACTATGACAGCCAAGAAAAGAACCACACATGTTTGAAGGATGCAAACACCAAGGAGAAAAACAAGAACTTAAAGGGGAAGATGATAAACATCGGCTCACTAAGGCAAGCAAATCAGTGGCTCAGGAAGTACATCAGCAATATCCACTGGCAGCAATAGAAACCATCAAAGCTACCTTCCCACAGCATGCTTAAGTGAGTAAATAGTTCCTTGTTTAAAGAAAAACAAGCACCACCTTTCCACTGCCCAGCAAAAGCCTTCAAGTGTTCAGTGAGGGCTGCTCCTGTATCAAACCGTTTCTTCAGAGCCAGAAATGCATGTACACGATTTGGCAGAAGTTCAGCTTTTCCATGCTCTACACCTGCATCCAAATTTGTACTCAAAAACGATGCTCTGAATAGTATTCAAACATCTCCACCATCCTGATGACTATGATTCCATAAATGCAAAGCTGTTCATGAGGACTCTATACATAAACACAAAATGTATATTCTGAAGACATGCTTATTTTACGGTTCAGCCAAAAGATTTCTCAGTATTACTACCACCAATTATTTCAGATTTCCCATGGTTTGAGGTTTGCATGATTTCACATCAAGCTCAAAATGTTAAATGTGGTTCTGAAATTATGAAAATACAGCAGTTCAGGAAAATGCACCTTAGTATCCCCCATTGCTAGTTATTTCCACTGTATGTGAAGAAATCATCCCATTTTTACAGTGTTTTTTACTAAGACAGCATGTACTCTGTACAGGTCAAACCCAAGAATTTAAGCATATGAACAAACTTGTGGATGTATGTGATAGACAAAACAGCAGTAATGATGAAACATTTTTACCTGTGAAGAATTAAAGTAATTTTTATTCCATGAACTACATAACTTTGCACAGGTTTTCCTCTTTCAGTTTTTAGATTGACACAAACAACCAGAATAACCATAAAACTATGTTCCGCATTTTTCAACTCACTACTGGCTTTATATTTGTTTCTTATACTATGTTTACCTGATTCTTGTTTTATTGGTATGCATTGCATTTTTCTCAGCAATACTTTTTCTGCCCTTTTTATTTGGTTTCAGGAGATACTGAACACAATATAAATGGAAGCCTTTGTTTGGGGAAAAATTACATCAGCTATGAAAAGCCCACAGCAGATGTATCTTGAGTTCACAAACTGGATCCCTCATGCAAACAGAAGGCCAAGACATTGTCAGCAACACTTAGGGTAACAAGAACAGTACTGAAGTCCAATGGTAATAGCTTTTTCGAAAGAAAGGTATGTCAAACTATATTGGTAACATAGTATGGATTGTGGAGCTGCTGATGCTAACCTCTATAGCAGGTCTACATACTGAACGACAGTAAGTCCAAAAAGCACTGAAGGCACATTAGTATTCACATCTAACTGTCCATAGTTTTCTGCACAGCAGTTGCTGGGTTTTCTAAGGTCTCTGGCAATTTTTAAGAACCTGTCTGAAAGTAAACATAGCAAACTGCAAGACATAACTGCTATGTACAGAGGATGAGATGCTCACTAGAAATGATCCACAATTTCACCACATATGAGGAACATATATTCACCTTAAACCTGTCCATGAAATTCTCAGAGCCCTCTCCTGTTTTAAACACGTGCCATGTACGTTACCTGAATGAATGCACATAGTAATTCATTACTATATTATTCCTCCTGGTCCATTGTACACAGAGGTTGCAATTACAACCAGCTCTCAGGTAGGTTACAAACACAAAGACACTTGGAAGCTTGTCTTCTGTTGTCTCCACATGACTTTTTTTTCTTTATTTGACAGCCCTGCACACCCACAAAGGGGCCAGTCAAAATCCAGCTGTCAAGAAGAATGATAAAAATTTGCTCTTACTATAGCATATTTGTATTCAGCCATCACACAAGCTTACAAGAGTTCATACATCATCAGAAAAGTTTTAATTGTTATCAAAGTATGAACTCTTGTAAGCTTCTCCATTTTGGCTGCAAAAATCCACAGCAAAATTAGTTTAACTGTGCAAAAAAGTATGTTATCCTGAAGACCTTTGCTCTAAATTAATTATTGAGAAATGACTGAATCATTCATAACATACTTTATAAGTTGCCTATGCTTAAGCCTATTTATGTGGCTTTTAAAACGTTGCAACATATCCTAAGTGAGAACATGAAATTATGGATGGCTAACTGAAATGATGGGGGACTCATTTTAATCACTGCTCAAAAAAAGCAGCAGTTTCAAGTTCACTATTACATTTAAGACAATTCTCAAGGCACTATAATACTTAAGATCATTTGTAATCACTTAATTTAACTTTTTGTTCCCCCACCCCAAATGCTCAAATTAATGCAGCATTTTTGTAAAATGCCACCCTGAACTATTCAAAGTTTTCCTGAATTCTACAGCGAGATAAAATCCAGTATTTTGCTTGGTTATGCTTGATGTTTGTGATCAATAACATGATACGGTGTCTGTCTCCTGACTGATGGAGAGAATTTATTTTCTTGCAAAGGCACACTTGCAAACTGTTCACTTTTAGCATTTCCTTTTCACAAATGCCTTAGAAAGTTTAACAGCTGTGTAGAGGCACACATTCGTGCTGCTAAATGACATAAAGCAAGACTGTTAACAAGAAGTAAATACACTGATTAAGTGCCAGCTTGGGTAAACTGAAGTGGTGCAAAAGCTGGAAGAGTCATGCCAATCATTGATTTTCTACCATGGAGACTTTTTTTTCCCCCCAGCTCTGCAAATGACATAATTCCATTTAAATTTCTCATCTGTATGGACCACGAGAATAACAATGTTTAAAACAATTCAACAGCACTTCTCAAGGAGGCAGGCTGAAATGTCTTATTTTTCCTGTAATATGCTTTCCAGATTCCACAATCCATTTTCAGCAGAGAATTTTGTAGATCCCTATTCTACCCACCATTTTGCAGACAACCACCTTCACCTATCTCCCTGCAAATTAAGGCAATTCTACAAGGTTTTCTCAGAGTAAACTAGCACAGCGTATGACAGACCAATGGGTGACAAAAGATAAATTGGTAGAAAAACATTACAGCTAGAAAATTAAGCACTTTTAGACAGTCCATAAGGAAATACGTAATGTTAAAAAATACAATGATATGGCATCAAGAATCAATCACGTACATCTGAATTTCATTTGTTAGCTGTTGAAATGTTGCCAAGTCAAACAAAAAAGTTGCAATTCACTCACAATGCCAAATTTAAGGCTAGATGCCACTAGCAGAAACTGGCAGCAATGGATCTAGGACTATGTTTTCAGGATCTCTAAGACAAAATAGCTCTAATATATCTACAAAGAAACAAAACATGCAAGAAAAATCACTGCCTCCTTGTCCATGGACTCATTTTCTGAACAACACCAGTTTATCAAGTCAATTCAATCCTGTCCTAAGAGTACAAGTGTTAAGACCAAGACTTACTTTCTTCCCCATTTCCCAACTTCAGAGGCTTTAGTAGTATTCTCCCATCTCTAGAACACTTAACCATGAGAAATTTTTTCAACGTCTGTACTGTCCTTTACTGTGTCACAAAACTCATGACCAAAACAATCAGCCATTCTAATGTTACAATGAAGCACCAAGCCTTAATGAGAGATGCTACTTAATAGTAAAGCATTATTTGTTTTTCATTTCAAACGTAATTTAAACCAGTGGAACTGACAGTTTTATTATACTATATGGCATAACATCTATCTATCTATCTATCTATCTATCTATCTATATATATATTAAACAGGGTCAGTAAAAATCCCGTAATACAAAAAAAATATTCAGATCACTCCAACCAAACAGCAATTTTACCCTGTGCTGTTTTGTCCCAGGTTGGCAAATGAGTATCTTCTGTCCCACCATCTTGGACTTCAGTGACCTTTTGATGACAGCTTGGTCAAAACTAATATATTTTCACATAAGCTTTCAGCTAAAACACCAGTCTTTCTGCAGAGGTGTTTCAGCACCACCACCACCAAAAATATGGCAAGTTGCAGCTTAAATACACTCTCTGAAGAGCTCTGTAAAATTTTAATAGGCCTGTTAAATGGAGAAAAATTACAGCATCATGTCACGATTTCCACACTACTTTACTTTTTCCTACCTTATTAGTCTCAAAAACTCTGCAAATGAGGGACTAGCCAAAAAAACACAGTTTCTTTTTGTTCCACTTTCAGTGAGTCTCAGAACAAACTATTTGCTCATATCAGTTTCCAAGCAATCTGTCTAGGCATCCAAGTTTATAAAGTAGAAGAGCCATTCAAGCCTCCTTGCTTTTAGACATACCCAAACCAAGAAGCTTGTTTAACAGGCCTATTAGGCTCTGTGATTTATTTCTGGACATTTCCAATAAATCATCTTTTTGTTGTTGTGGTAAGACCTCAACCCTGTCATTGCTAGTCATCTATAGCAATGCCAAAAAGCTGTGCTTCTGCATGCTTCTGAAAACACATACACACAAAAAAAAAATCTACTTTTTCCAGACCTCCAGCAGCACACACAGCTCGTTTCTGAGCTCAAGTCTTCATCCTATTTTTTAAGCACAGACTTTAACTTCACACTAATCTAAAAAGGACCTTGCTACCACCAGCTCCACACCTAATACTTTCCAAGTTAGCATCTGTAAGTCTGCATGCATCCTTTCAGCTGTACTGTCATACCACAGCCAATATTCAACACACACTGGCTGAAACTGTCAGCAATCTCCCCGTACAGAGAGATTTTAGACATGCTTGCTATTTGGTTTCCATGCTTCTAGGCAATTCCCAATACCTTTGGTAATTCTCCAGGGCAACATTGCCTCTTTATTGCTTGAAATCATGAAAGGGTGGATCAAAGGCAAAAATAAATCTTATCCAGGGATATAGAAGAAAACCTACTCTATCTTACTTATTTACTTAATCTCAAAAGCACTGGGGCGGGTAGATGCAAGATTTTCAGTTGTAGGCACTGCAAGTCACAATTTCTAAATAGCAGAAATTCTACATAAGTAGAAGAGATGGGCAAAAGAGCAATTCTTTCTGGAAATCCCAGACTACCTTACCTTGCTGATATTACTAAATATTCCTTCAGCGGAAGATTTGGCTAATTGTCCACCTTTTCTTTTATGTGAGCATGCCATAACAGTAAAAATGGGCAGACAGGGACCATTCTTCAAGTAAAACAGGTTTCATTTTTATCTTATCTGCATTTCCATCCCAGACTTAGTAAGTTAGAGAACTGAAAATAGAAAACAAACACTGTCTCTCAATACATAAAGATGCAAAGAGGTGTGCACCATGCATATTAAAGAACAGGACTTCATAAAGCTCAGTAGCATGCAAAGAGAAGTTTTCCATGCAAGAAAGGTGTAGATTTAACAGGAAGTATCATGGGACTTTTAGAGTAGTTCAAGACTACTTCTTTGAATAAGACGTGTACAAACCATACTTCACAATGGACCTCTGATCCCCAGCTAGGGATGAAAGGAACAACGAGGCTATGAATCACTGCTGTGGTTCAGCCCCTGTCAGCAACCAAGCACCATACAGCCGCTTGCTCACCCTCCCCGCTGGTGGGATGGGGAGCGAATCAGAAGGGCAAAAGTAAGAAAACTCGTGGGTGGAGATAAGAACAGTTTAATAGTTGAAATAAAATAATAATAATTACAAAAATTGTAATGAAAAGGAGAACAACGAGAGAGAGAAACAAAAGCCGGGGGGGGGGGGGGGGGGGGGGGGGGGAAGAGTGATGCAACCGCTCTACCACCCACCAACCGATGTCCCACCAGTCCCCGAGCAGTGATTGCTGCCCCCCGCCAACTCCGCCCAGTTTATATACTGAGCATGATGTCATATGGTATGGAATACCCCTTTGGTCAGTTTGGATCGTCTATCTTGGCTGTGCCCCTTCCCAGTTTCTTGTGCACCTGGCAGAGCATGGGAGGCTAAAAAAGTCCTTGACAAGTGTAAGCACTACTTAGTAACAACTAAAACATCAGTGTGTTATCAACGTTATTCTCATACTAAATCCAAAACACAGCACTATGCCAGCTACTAGGAAGAAAATTAACTCTATCCCAGCCAAAACCAGGACAATTAGTAACGTATGTGACACTGCATTCACATTAGAATTCTCTATTTGAGGTGGGAAACTAAACAGCCCACTGACTTGTCACACACACAGTACTCTATCACGTGGCACCTCCAAAATTCAGAAGAAAATGCTAAACTTTTTCTCCAAAAAGAAAGTACAAAAAGAAGAGGAATGTTGCTGCAGCTCAAAAATCAAACCATTGAGTGAAAATACATTATCACAGCTACCATACTCTTTTTCCTCCAAGAGGCCTGTCATGTGGAGATTTGTTGGATATTTCATGGCATTAGAAAGTAAGTATGACCTAACTTAAAGTATCTTCATAACTGAGTGGTATCACAGGCCCCAGACACTCAATTTTGGTTTTGTCTATACCCAGACAATCCCACCAGCCTAAGACACTGCAACTATAAAGCAGAGGAGGGTATTGCAGCTCGTTAACGACATATGTCATAGTGCTACGATGGTAAGCAAAGTTACCAAAGCTAACTTTTCCTGAGAAGTCTAAGCTCATGGGACGCTGTGGGCTTGCAGCCCAGCTATGCGTTTTGAGCAGCATCACCCCCTACAAAACATGGGTTACAAACTATGAATGCTTCTACACAGACCTTTCCTTTCCCCTCCAACAATGCTGTTGGTGCACAGCCCAGCAGCACAGACCTGCCCTTGCCAGAGGAGGCATAAGCAGCTCTGCATTTTCATAGCAGAAATCTAAGGATCCTTCTTGTCTCAAGGTAATAATGACTTATAAGGGAGAGCTAAATGGCAGGTGAAAGCTTTTAATGAACTCAGAGGCAAAAAAAAAAAAAAAGCAAAAATTTTCTGACTACTCATTTGAGAAATAATTAGCTCCTCATGCCACATTTCCACATCTATCAACACATCCCAATCACTCTGTCTACAATTTAGCAGTCCAGCAGCACTATCAGACAATCAGTCTGCAAGTGAAATCGGATCTGTTCCGTCATACCTACCTGTCCACAGCAACACCTCAGTGATAACTGCCTGTTTTTCACATCCTCAGAAAAGAAACTGAAATACTGCAAAGACACATCCCTCTGAAATCTCTCAGCAGCACTGCTTGTATCCCATTATTCCAGTTCTTCCCCCGCCACTGTAGTAGCATGACCCTTTCTTTATTGTTTCATTGTCCTAGGTTCATTCAGCGTTTGGTGTAACAGCACAGACTAGGAATTATTTCCTTTACTGGGCATTTCCATCAGGTACTGTACAGTAATTTATCATTACCTACTGGACACCTAAGTAAGGTGAAAAATACTTACTCTGTAGTCATATATAGACTAACAATAACTAGTATGTCCTTTTGGCTAAGATACTGTTTTCTAGTAGTCCCTATGAAAGTAAGAAATGGTAAAACTCACGTTTCACAGCCGCCTTGCTCACGCTGGGAGATGAAGATCTCCGAAGCAGTGTCCCAGGAGTGACACCATCAAATAACATGCAAACGTCTGAAGGGAGTCTCAGCATTTATGGATTTTCTTTCTAATGCTAGCACAGGATCACCCCTATGCCAAACTCCTGTTCTGCACTTTTCCAGTTGCCAAGAAAAGGTATCGGGAGCTGCATGAGCCTGCATTGTATGGCAGTGCTGCACGATGGCTTAATCTTGTTACGTGATAAATAGTCTTAACACTGAATGTGCCATGTGGTGCACACACAACCGGCTGCTTTAGTCCTTTCCTAGTGTCAGCCGAGAGCACTGCGAGCTTTGCGAGCCCAGGCTGACAGCCAGAGCGCAAGAGGTACACATGGAAATTCAGCACATTAAACAGGAGAGGACTCGACAGCCAACTGCAAGATACTGTAAGTGCTGTGCATAAGAAACTGTGCCAAGCTCCCCAATTTACAGAGTCATCATCACAGCTGCCCCCTGCTCCTTCCCAGAAGCTTCCCTCTCCCCTCATGCCTGGCAGAAGGCAGCATTTGGAGGGACTGACATGGCTGCCCCCGTACAAAGACCCACAGACCACTGCAAAGGGCAGAGTCAACAACCATTTCTAAATGTGGTAAAGCCTACCAGTAACAGCTGACCAAATCAGGAGTCAAGCATCAGGGCAAGTGACCAGAATTGTTTGTAACATCAATGCTAAAACCTAGTAAATTCTTCAAAATCAGTAGAGTTACCAGAAATGAATTAATAGGCTGCTCATTACAGGACAGAATCATCACAGTGAAAATAATAAGGGTCCTACTGTGAGCATGTTGATTTGCTGTTGATTGTATTTTTGCTCTGGCACATCTTATAATACATGTAAAATACTCCTATAGTTAGGACTAGACTATTCTTTTACAACTGTCCACGCATGACAAACAGGCAGGGCAGGAAAGAACCTCCCAACTCATTAAGCCCACCTTCTGAAGCCCCGTGGGAGCCAGCAACACAGTTACTTTCAGATAGTGAAAAAGCACCATCGAAACAGCTATTTTAGTATTTCCCCTCACCCCCAACCCAAGGCTACCCAGGAACTCCTTGCTCTGTTAGGAATTTTTTTCATCCCAGCACACTCATGGACAGTCTATACCAATTTACTCTTGTATTATCACCCAAAACAGTTCTGCTCCCTCTCTGATGTTTACCCATATTTATGTGCAGAGATTAAGGCTGTGCTCTCATTTTCACTAGAATACACAAAGCCAGGTCTGATTTTCTCTTAAGAAAGAGGAAAACTCAACAACCCAAAAGCACCAGCTCTCTTTTGCTTACAGACAGATATACATTGTTTTTCATAAGTTTCCATTACTCAAAAGCACTACTTACAACGTGCCTTCTTACAGCTTCTTGCCGCTTACTTAGCTGTGTCCCTCGAGAGAAAAACCCAACCTAAGAAAGCCTGCTGGCATCAAGACATAGATCTCTATTTAAACAAATGTATGTTTTTCTAAATATCATTTATTATACATTTCTGGAGGATGAAGTTAACTGACTCCAGTTTGAGCCCTGTACTCTCCTAGGCAGAGAAGGGGTTTCAGCATCATGCACCAAGTGTCAATAATGTTTTACATTCCAATTAATTTATTGACTTTTGAAGAATTTTTACTGGAACTGTACTTAAAAGGGCACCTTCAAGACTTCCCACTGCCATATAATGGAATTGTATTTGCTTTTTTTAAAACAGTGAATAAACCTGTCTTACAGTGGACGCTGAATGATATTTTAATACAATATGAACAAAAGTAATCCCCAATCTTGAAACCAGTTATTAATTGGGGGGGGGGAGGGAGGGAAGGGTTGCTTTCATTCTGAAATTTCATTTTTTAGTCACACTGCAGAATTCTGTCAGAACAAGCATTTTGACCAGGACTTTTCCTATCACTTCTAAACTCAGCAAATTTTACACTGAAGTTACTGAGATCAAATCAATTTGGATTCCAGCAATGCTATTAAGATCCCAATTACTACAGTCAGATTCTGACTCTCAAACCCCATTTACAAAGCTCACATTTCAGGGCACTTCCATTTAGCTCTGCTGAATACAAAGCCTAAGCAGATTTTTTACTTGCAAATATAAAGTAAGAATTCACAGTCCTTTTAAAACAAGGTACATCACTGTCTCAAAACTAAAAGGCACTGCAAGTTTTCTCTTTCTCCAGGCAAGCCCTTCAACATTTCTCCCTCAGTTTGCTTACTTCTTAGGAGAAATTAAAAAAAGAGAAGAAAAAAGAAACATCTGTGGGAACAGCTGCACAAATACTGCAACTGCCAGAGATGAGATTTCTTACTAGCATCCAGGATTTCTTGTTTCGTGTTTTGCAAGACCACTTAGTAGTGGATAACCACAGCGACTATCCATGCATCTGACACACAATTTTGATCTCAGTCACAGATAAGAGGTAAAAGCTCAACACAAGCCCACCATAGAGACAAACAAACACACACACAGAAAACAACCAGAAACCCAAATCGTTGAAGGAAGTGTCTAGAGGCTCCACCATATAAAAGCTTATACAGCAAATAGGCTGCCTGCTCTGACTTCTTGTGGACAATCAAAATACCACGGTAGGGAGTTTATAATTATAAGCAGATGTATAGCACAGATTTTTCCTTCATCGTTATTTCACATTTAACAACAACACTAAGACCCCAAATTACTCGGCGCACTTTCCAAGACTATACTTTGATAATTAGGCAATGATATAATTAAATAAAGAGATTTCCAGAAGTCTTTCTTCATCTCCTAGATACATGTCTGCATTCACATACTTGTCTTCGAATTGCAGTGATCTGTTATGCTCCAACAGGAAGCATTAACAATGAGCTTTATCACACTCTGTGCTATATATTGATAACTGCAATTCTTATTTCCCAGTCCAAGCCCAAGTAGGTAAGGTGAATATGATTAGCACTCCATTACAGTAATAATCAACTAAATTTAAGTAGCCAGTTCTAAATACACACGGCCATGGTGGCAACAAGATCTTGGAGCTATTGTAGAATGCAGAGTTCCTCAAGGTTTAGGGATTTACTGAAGCTTTCTTTTTCCCCAGAATACTGAGACTTGATCAACCATTTTGGCCGTCGGGGGCAGTCGCCACATCCAGCTGATCCACAGAGTAGGATTTGAAGAATGAGAAGCAAAGCTGATTGTCTGCAGCCTCTGCATCATTTTTCTTTCTCAAGCAACTCAAGAGGGACCTTAAGCATACTTTAAGCCACCCTTGACTGTAGTGCTCTCCCGTTTACTGAACAGTCATTTAGCACACTGGGATTGTCAGAGCATGGTAGCACTTCAGCTTCTTCTTTTTGCACCTCTACACTGCTGGCTGTCAAGCAGGGTATGTAGACAGACTCACTACTTGAGTAAGCTCCAGCATGCTTCAGGGGGTCAGGTCCACTTGAGTTCATGTGATCCACTCTTGTGATTCATTTTCTAAATACTCATCCTGTAAGATTGTGCCCACACATCCCCACAGCACTACCTGGAAACAAGGCTGTGATCTTTAAAAAAAAAAAAAGTAGAAACTCGCTTTGCAACACCAGCTCTTATCCTTTCTTATGTCCACACATTTCCAACTGAAGAAGGCAAACCTTCACATATAGCAATGGTCTGCTGTGGTCATTCAGCTCCTTTCCATCAAGTCACAAACAGAATATCAGATGTGTTTTTTTCCCCTATGTAAGTAACATCCAAAACAAAAAAGGGTCAAAACTGAACAAATGGATGGCTACAATGGGATGGAAAGAGTCCACCCAGCCCAGCATCCCATCTCCAATTGTGACTCAAGTAAAACCTCAGGGACAAGCAGGCTAAGACAAGCATGTGACAATACTTGCTGCTAGCTACCCCTTGAAACTGGGTTTTCCCTTCACTAACCACAACATTTTCTGGCAAGTACTTGTGCATCTTAATTACACCTTATTTACATCTTGTGCACAGTACTACCTCCTTTCATTTGTTTTGAGCCTACCACTATCACTCCTGGATACACCCTGGGATTCCTGTACCAGAAAATGAGGGAAGAATTGGTCTCTGTTCACCATTTTTCTGCCATTCATCAATGCAGTTTTCTCAGTCATCTCATCTCCAGGCTGAAAAGTTCCTCCCTGCTTCACTGGTTCTTGCACAAAAGCTGTGTTGTGTCCTTGACCATTCTTGTTTTAAAAAAACCTTTTCAAAACCTTTTCCAGCTTAAGCTGCAAACTACTAGCGCTTTTGGGCAACAAGGGACTCCCCTGGTGTCACCTCTATCTTTCCTCACATTTTTCTTCTCACAACAGAGGATGTCGTAGCAGGGGGGGGTTAAAGGAACAGCTAGAAAAGCAGCCTATGGAAAATCCACGATGCTGCTGCTGGAGCTGAGGTTGGGTCGAGTAAGGATTAACTGGAAGGCTACTTTCTCTGCCTACTGAGGGAGCACTTCACCTCCTTGCAAAACAGGAAAGTAGCTCAAAATACGGAAATAGCCAACACATTTTGGCCCAGACCCACTAACCCAGGAAAAAGCATGTTTGCTTCTCCCAATTAGGGACGTCTAGAGGGATCTTACTCCCTCCCAGATACAGGCAAATTGCTGGGTTTTTGCATTTTACTTTTTATAACACTTCATGATTGTTCAATTTGGCAGGCCAAGAACACCAGTCCAGTTAAAATTTAAGCTGCTCTAAAAGCAAAGGCAGATGTGGGAAAAGGATAACAGGAACACACCAGTTACTTCTTGGAAGTAACAGACATGAAAAATGTCTTCGCTAAAGAGCTACTAATCTTAATTGCTATTATACACAATTGCACAGAACTAAATATAGGAAAATGAAAGGTATTTCATGACAAGAAACTATATATAAACATTGCCAAGAAATTCAATACGTGTTGCTGAAGTTTGTCTCATTGGGCCATAGACCATGAAAGCCCCTTCAAACTAACCAGTACAACAGTAAATTACAGAAGTTTGTTAAAGTTAAAAGCACTGAGCTCATGTGATCCTTCAAGGCCTCTGGCTTGGTGGAGCATGACTTTTTCATTAGGAAAGGCCAATGAAACAAGAGCTGAGCCAGGCAGACAAAATTATTTAAAACAGTTAACAGATAAGTCAAAAGCCATGACCATAAACAAAAAAGCATCATAATGCAGGTGGTTTCTAGTCTCAGGGGAACTATCTTACTGAGCAGTTTAGCCAATGACTTGGAAGAAAAAAGGAAAAAAAAAATAAGATCATGACTGAAAACCTGTGCAGGTGACAAGTACCAAGGAAGCCGTTAATTACAAAGAGGAAAAGCAACCGACAGACAGCCAGCCGTCTGTGCACCAGCCTGTGTGTTCCTGCTCAACAGATGCACAAGTTGTGAAGAACTGACAGTACCTGAGAGCATCCTCCTGAAGGAAAAACCAAGGTCCTGTTCAACACAACAGCCCCATCTCTAGCATCATCACAAGACTATTTAACAAGGAAAAAGCAAGTATAAAGATCATTGTGTCTCTGGATTTCACAGGACCACACCCTAAGTCTTAACTCCAGCACTGGTATTCAAACATCTAGAAGTGTTTTGGAAAACTGGAAACCATTTTAAAAAGGTTGGAATAATTACAGAATGGGAGAATATAATGAAGGAACTCTATTTTCCACTTTTACAAAGAGAAGGTAAAGATAGTTACTCGAGAGGGAGCAGAAATTTGGATAGAGAAGGCTATTAAACATACAAAGAGCTAATAAGAACCAGAGCTAACAAAGCTGGTAGTTAAAGACGGTCAAATTAAACAAGCAGTAAAGCACATAATTTAAGACTGATGATAATTATACCAAGTGAATATATTGCAGAGCACTGAGAGTCTATCAAGTGACGTTTTTTTAGCAAAACAGTATATTTTTCAAAAATAAATGATCTAGCTTATAATGGGAGCTAATCAAGGACCCTTATGGTTCATTTGGGATTCAAAATCAATTAAATACAAAATAAATTTACAGCTTCACTCCAGTCCTTACCATCCGCATTTTGATCACCCAAATGTAACTGGCAAAATTGTGAAGCAGAAGGAAAGAGGAAACGTACAAGAAGCTGCAGAATAGGAAGAAGTTTCTCAGTATGCAGCTCCTCACACCGAGATCACAACATGCACCACCTACACACTGGCTGCCACAGCTGGCTTGCTGGGAGTACCTGCTGAAAGCGAAGACGACTAAAACATGGACGCTTGGGAGGCATCAGCTGCTGGCTGTCCTACTGCGGTTGGGACACTGCAGGGACCAAAGCGAGCTGCCTCCTAACACCATCCAGCTGCTTCTGGGAGCTTATGCACAGTGCCCTGGCAAGGCAGCCTCTCCTGGCTCCCACAGTACTGCTGTCACGGAAGGCTGTGTGCTCTCTCCACTGCTATAAGGCTGGGATTTCAGCATCATTTGATTACATCTCTGCAGATGAAGGGTCTTCATCTGTCTCAGCACAGGGCTTGTTGATGCTGAAGCTAAAGTACACCCATCTTTGAGAGTGTTTTTCACTTCATTTTCACACTCTTTTGAGTGCTGTAGAACTGAGCCACCTCTTCTCCCCCAATTCAAAAAAACCAGCTTAATCAAGGTTTTCTGAATAAATGCAGGCAACAACTATAAAAAACAATTCTAACTTGAAATCCTTGCTTTTAGCATAATAATAGAAACTAACATGGACCAAGTCTTACCACTAGCACTTTCCGGAGTCTTACATGTAGGAAGAGAATCTAAGCTGGAAATTTGGCCTCTATTATCTTTTTAGGCTTCTATTCCTCCCAAGACTGGCAGTGGAGTAACAAGTTTCATAAAAAGCTGTGTGATTCTTAATTGTCCAATAATATCAGCCACTCATCTTACCTGGAGTCCTCAACATTACAGAAAGCCAAGTTCCAGACAGTGAACAAAGAAAACCTATACCAGATATTCAGTGTTTTTCTTGTTTTAGAATGCCAAAAGAGGACAACCTTTTCTTTTTCTTCCTGGCTGAAAGCTAACATACAGTTCATTCACCTCCAAGAATGTTTACAAATACAAATGCCACCCCAACATAATAAAGTGTCACATTCTGTTCCAGGAGGTTATTTAAAAAAAAAAAAATCATGTCAAGCATTCCCTCTACCCAGTATAGATAAAGCCAGTAAGTAATAGCTCCAGGAATAAAGCATACTTCCAAAGGCCATCAGGTCACAATAAACACCAAAGAGCCCGAAGAGAAGGCAGCTAAAGGTAATAGGATGCAAATCACTTCAAACTACCCACTGTGAATTTCAACTCCCTTTTTTTTTTACCACCTGGTGTGTTTAAAATAAAAATCAGATATTGAATCAAGCAGCAAAAGATGAAAAGGTCCTGAGAAATGCCTGTGTGCTATAGCTGCACATGGAGCTTGCAGGAGTTTTCTATTCTAGTTACTTCTGAAGACATGACCTTATCAAGGAGTTCAAACTATTACTTGTTTTTAAATTTCCTTTAAGGGATCTTCATTTCTAGTTTTCTAAGCTCCATCTTCAGAAAACTGAACCTAGCTATAGGACCACTAGTAAAAGCAATCTTCACGAACCAGCCTGCAAACACAGGAGAGGCACATCTTAAAAGGAATAACCCACAGCCTCCCTCTCACTTGCACCCAGAAGCACACTGCCATACAGCGCGAAGAAGTCGTGCCATCCACACAGAATCATGTTGTTAGCTGAATTTTCTACATGGCTTTACATGTTTTACTTACTGTGGGGCTGCTTGGGTTTTTTTTGGGTGGGCACACTATTTATTCCAAACTAAACCCATCTAATTTTATTAAAGAACGAAAGCCAAGTAAAGAACAAGAGAAGAAAAAAGGAGCTGAGAGACAGGACAACAATCGAAGAGGCAGCAAATAACTGTAGACACCATGCACAAAGAAACACGAGTTCTAAGCACATTTATTTTTAACACAAGTTACTGTATCATGTACTGGAAGATGCCTTTTGCAATAACAAAACCTGCCACAACACAAAAATTTCATGGGACTGGAAACAAGCACTTGACTCTCAAGTCCTTCCTTCTCTCCACCTCTGCTTGTAACTCTGATGCCTTCTGTGAGTATGAGATGCCACTTAAATGATTTTTAGCTAGGGCAAGATGCTTAGTTCTTCCCTCGCAGGGAATCCTTTTCCCCTGAATGGACAGATGTTGTTGCCACCTTCCAGGTACAGAACTACTCCGCAACAGGAAAACTTAACCTAACAGCATCTTAATACCTGCTGATCTAATAAGAGTTATCACCCTCTCCCAGCAATCATGCTACTTAACACAGACAGAATTCAGATTAGTATTAGACAAATTCAGTGTTACGAAGCCACTATTGCTATACAGGGAATCAATGTGGTTTCTTATTTCTACCTATACAGGACAAGGGTACCAGTCTAAAAAAACCGTGCTGTTTATTTCCAGTCATCTGATGTAAAAATGTTTCTAACGTCATCAAACATGAATTATTTACCACTCTCCACTCTGCTGAAAGAAGGAAACCCCCAAACTGACAACATACATGCACGTTACTGCTAAGAAAGACAGATAAATATTCCATACAAGCCCAACGGAGGAAAAAGCGAGAAGGCAATTACTCCCTTATCTTAAAAAGAAATCCACTCAGTAGCTCTAAAAATCCACTGAAGATACCCTAACTCTTTTGTGATTGTGAATCAAAGTCCTTCTTGTGAAGTCTGTCCCAGTGAAGACCTTATCTCTGAAAGCCTGCTACGGATATTTGTGTAGAAGGAGGAAGATTTTTAAGACAACCATCACAAATCCAAAGATGAACATTAACATGGAGATTGCAGAAAGCACAAAGGGCTTTTACTTATATTTAAGCCAACAAGTGGTCAGATGACACATACTCTGCTCGTACCCCTGAAACCAACAAGAAGGAATCCTGTTATGAAGTATTTCACATCGTTAAGAACTAACAGCACACAACAACACTTAAAGATGCCTCCACACACCCCCACCCCCCCGGCAGACAAGAAGAGCCGTAACACAGACAGCTGCTGCCGCCGCTTCCTGGTCTGCAGCAATTTTTTGTCCTGCAAAGACCACACGGTTTTGTCACCAAGATAAAAAAATCGCATCAGCGCTGCCTACCCTGGGTTTAGCTGCAGTGGCTGACCCAATCCAGCGAGAGCTCCAAAACCGCCCCGGAGCAGGAGTCCTATCTTCCACAAGCAGGGTCAATGTTCTCACCCATAAACGCGGTGGCTTCTCGAGACAAATTCGGAAGCAGTGACAGCTTGTTTCAGCTTGACTGCACTTAGAAGTTTCTTTTCCTCCCCCTCTCCCAGCCGCTCGGGCGGTCCGTGCAGGCGCAGGGCTGCCGCCGCCCCCCGGGAGCCCCGCGCCCCCACCGCGCGTCCTCCAGAAATCCCTGCCCGCCGCGCGAGGAGCAGCCCGGGAAGTTGGGAAGCGCGGCTCTGGCCGTGCCGTGTGCGAGCGCCGGCTGCGGGAGCTGCCGGGCCGCCCAGCGCCGGGCCGCCCAGCGCCGGCCCTCAGACGCGGCCCCGCGGGTCAGATTTCAGCGGCGGCCGGCGGCTCGGGAGCGCGCCAGCGGCACCGCTGGTGCGCCGGGGGGGAACCCGGCTCCCTCCCCAGGCATCTCTGGAAGCCCCAGCCAGACGGCACCCGCCGGCGCCCCGAGAGCCTCCGTTCACTCTTTCACCCCGCTTGCCGCTGCTGGGGCTGCGGGCAGCTCCGCGCTCTCTCAGGGGCAGGGCGCAGCCGGCGCCGGGCGCTGCCGCGCGCTTCTGCCGGAGACCTTACACGGGCAGCGGCAACTCCGTCGTGCCCGCGGGGCGAGGGGCTCCGCTCCTGCTGCACACGCAGGAGACAGCCACCAGCTGGCGTGGAGACACCCTGTGACCCTGCGCGGATTTGTGCCGCCCCCCCTCCCCTTTTCTGTTTTTGCCTGTGATGCCTCTTTAGTCGACTAAACACAGAGTTGTCTTGACTCATCTACTTTCAACAGCCTGCATCTCTGCAACTTAGTGCGATGCTCTGTTTAAGGAGGGCTAAGGATTTTACCTTGCGTGGACCTGACGGAGGTCTCCATGGGACCTGTACAAGGAGGTCTGCGTGCCTTCTCCGCAGGCCCAGCTCTGACTCAGTCACGCAGCAGAAATCAGAATGGGAATTATGATGGAAACTGCAGCTGTAATTAGGTTTCAGGAGCTGCCGTTCCCTCGCTGAATGGCACGACTGTCGTCTGCTCCTGGGTGACTCACTGAGCGTGAGGCTGCAGTCCTCTTTTCCCCATACTCAGAGGGCAATGAATGACGTGAAACCTCCGTCCTCCCTCCTACCACCTCAGTCCAGCACAGCAGACCCCACATTACTGGGTTTGGGTGGAAACACAACCTCTCTCGGAAAATCCTAATTGCTCTGTGTTACTGGTCTCTTCTTTCAGATCCCCATTGAGAGACAAAAAACAGTTTCTAATACTATACCACAATGAGCTAATAAGAAAAAATTACCACTAATAATAGTTGAAAATGGCACAACGTTACACTTTCAAGCCCAAGCAGGGTTCTGCATACTGTACACTGTAACAAAACAATCCTGCCCATTTTCAGCTACACATACCAGGCACGTGGTGTTCTTCTGATGACTAGAGCTGTCAAATCTGTAGAAGCTGGAAGAGTGTTTTACATGACCCAGAATCTCAGCATCTGATGAGTGTGCTTGGACAGACCTACCAGCTCCCCTCCCGTGACCCATTCCTCACAATTTTGCGTTTGCTGGCTCCAGCTCCACACTATGTGACAGCACTAAAAAATCCTGAGAACTGTAGTACTCAGAATTAGTTAAAGCCTTTTGAAAGTAATCAGTTTTCTAACAAATTCCTCAGATCTATGAAGTTTTTCAATAGATGAGGTCTGAAGAACATTTACATACTGTAACATATGACATGTTATAGCTTGCAGCAGTGATAATGGGATATCACTGCACTGGAGCAGCTTCTACTTTTAACAGAAAAAAAAAATCATTCAGCAGCCTGGTTGATCCATACCGAATCAAATCTCTGAACTCTGCCTCTCACTAATGCTGCAAGAAGGGTTGAGACGTGCAGCAGCCAGCCCAGATATCCGTGCATGAATGGAGGGGAATACCCAAGACGCTTTCCTCACCTTCCCAGCTTGTAGTGAGATAGCCAGCCAGAACTAAGCAAGCCGCTCAGCAGAAGGGCTGGTCCCTGCTCCTGTCGCTGGAAAAGAAGTCCACAGAGGTAAAACAAGAAGGAGGCAGAGCAAAGCCATTCCTATAATCTCTCTGCCCAATTCAGAGATGAGGCTAACAGAGGTCCTCAGCTTCAGGGGCAGGATGCTGCACCCCATCAAAATGCAGCTTGTCCCAACAACCACACCAGCTTGAAGAAACCACTGACTCTTGCTGACACTATGCCAGTGTAATTTTTTTTCCAAAGAATGAACAGGGTATACGGATACATGGCTGCTCAGGAAGAGAAAGTAAACATGCACAAACTTTTGATGGCAAGGAGGGGGACAGAATTAAACACACGCACAGCAGGATACCTGTGCTGGCCTGTGGTTTGGTTAGCTGCCAAACGCAGGCTCACAGGGAGAACGGCCAGAATGACATACTAGAAAAAAAAATTTTTTTAATGGACTGGAAAGCCTTCCACCATCAAGGACCATGCCTGCTCTGATGAGGTGCCTGTACATATGGGAGCCTCAGTTTATGCATCACAGTAATCAACATTATATAATAACTTAACTCAGGCACTTCTGTAACTTTTGTCTCCACAGCTCTGCGCCTTTATTTGAAGAACAGCCATATTAACACACAAGACCTCTTGTTTAAATTATAGGAAATTATTGTTCTGTTACTGTACTGTTCTCTTCAGAGAGAAGTAACCCCAGGGAAATTTCCAGCTACCAGAGAGAAAGGAGAGCAGCACAATGTACTTCCTAAGTGCAGACACACACACGAAGCAAGCTGCAGGGCAGACTGGAACTGCAGGCTGCATCAGTGGGTACACGCAGACCCCCTGGTCCTGTGCCAGACCTGCTTGTGCACAGCAGAAGGCTCACAGCCTTCTGCCCGCAACACAGGTGCTTTCAAAAACTGGGCTGCAAAGCCACTCACATCCTTGAAGAACTGCACATTTGAAGTCTGGCTACTAATACATAATTACAACAATAACAATGAGGAGACCCTTTGTAGTCAGATTTCCTTCCTTACTTCGCTTATTGGTGGCCCTTTGCTACTGTTCTTTCTCTCTGCAGCGGTTATGGCTTGCAAGCTGAGTTTCCTTCTAAAGCTGAGTTTCAAACCGTAAAACAATTCATATTTGCAGCTTTATGTGCTCATTTGCAAGACACATTGAAATCCTTCAGCCTGAGTTGTCTTTTCTATTTGTACATCATCAATATCCAGTCATTCATTAGCTACAGTAAGGAAAGGCCAGTAGGAACAGGTCTATAAATGGAAACAGTTTATCCAACTCCATGCAACACACAATTAAGGCTAAGAAAAGCCTGGTTTGGTGCTGGTAGGTACCCAGCTAGTTTTCCATGCCAAGACTACTCCTATCTAACTCCTTGGATAACAAACCTGAGCGGACTGAGACACTTCAAAGAGTTGACCTTTGCATGGCAGGGAATTAAGGTTTGAATCTTTCCCTCTGGAAGAAAAACACATTGTTTTTTTCCAAAACATCTAATGGGACAAACCAGAAACACTTTACCAAGCAATCAAACAAATGGGAAGGATGAAATCTGCATTTGCATGGGACAGTTTGGGTCTGCTCAGGCATGGAATACCTATGGCCAAGTGCAGGCAGTTCCAAAGGTAGTTCTGCAAATGCGCTCCTCTGGCAAGTGGGGTCACTTAGTTGGGGGGTCACAGGGTACCTTAGTCAAGTTCCCTCTTCCTTGCTTATCTTATGTAGAAATGGATCTGTAATTACTACCACCACTGAACTACTTACAGTCCACTACTAAGCCTCTTACCCTTAAATCCTTTTATACCAGTGGAAGCAGCAAATTGACTTTGTTGCTCTGTGCAGAGCCTCACCTTCTCACTTGGTCACTGCAGAAGGCATAACAGGTTGTTTTACACCTACTGCTAACGTTAACTGCATGGCTGTTAACACCTGAAGATATATGCTGAAGAGTTCTGACCCACAGGAACCCAAAAAGCAAAAAAACCAAATTGCATTCAGTAAGTCAGACTTATTTTGCAGGCATTTTCTGATCTAGCAAGAGTGGGTTTGCACAGCTTGTGGACCTCATAGAGTATATATAGGAGACTTGCTCTTCCTCTATGTGTTCATGTATGCATATACACACAGTCTTTGGAACAGGGCTCCTCTGCAGGCATCGCTGCAGTCTCGTGAGCAAAATGGGTGAATGTATAAGCAAGCAGGAAAATACACCACTTTTTTCAATGTAACTAAACCCAGAGGCATCTGCTGCCCCTGCAGTTTCTGTTGGCTAATACTGATGGAGAAGGCAGTACTGAATTCACTACACATTTCAGAAAATATCTTCTCATCCTATTCTCACTGGTTATGTTGTGCAATAGAACAGGCTGGACAGTCATTTTCCATCTTCAGTTTAATGGAAATCAGTTAATCTTATCCTTAACTCACATGTGAAATCTCTTACCTCCCCAGTGCCTGGAATATTTTGGAAGATGTAGGATTTTTAAACACTACTGTTTTAACTTTCATTGGATATTTTTGAGTACTGGCTCACCACTATTTCCTTCATTCATCCAATATTACAGCTGTCAATAAGGAAAGAACTGGAATTAATATAGCAGGTTTCAGTAAGATTTAAGGCCACAGGGTAGAAAACGCAGCCACAGCTCACCAAATGTTCTCTGTCATTAGTCTCCAACAAGAAAAGGACAAGCCACACCCAGAATTAATTGATGACACCTTGACAAGTGGCTTAAATCTTTACTGTTTCGACAGGGACAGATTCTGCAAGATGTTTCACAAATGAGTAAAGCTATTTACACTAATAGCCCTAAAGCACAGACATGCAAGAGCTCAGAGACAGGGCCAAAACCTGACACATCTGAAAATGGATTGAAATGTGTAAGATCTTCCCTAGACATACAGGAAACTTCTACTCATGGTCATCCGGAATGTTTGGATAATTTGTGCATCTTCAAATCTATCAAAATCTAGCTGCCCAGCTGGGAATCCTTTTATCCCAAAGAACCCACAGGCATCCAGCCACTTTCACATCCACTTCCCTCAACTGCAGCAAGATATTCCTCATCAGTTTATAGATTTTCTGCTTTCCCTTCCTTAGAACTAGCCCTGTGCTTGGCAACTAAACCTCACATGCAAATTTTAGTTGTGCTCAGCAACATAATTCCTAACTACATGTTCTGTTTTCCAGTCTAGATAACTGAGACTAATGTAGGACTCTTAAGATGTGCATGTCATACATCAAGTCACATCGGAGAACCATAATATTCAATTTAAAGAAAAAAAAAAAGGTTTTACATCACTTCCCTCTTCCTTCTGTGGAAGTGCTCAGAATAACCTAGTGTTTAGGTTGGATGTCAGTATTCAGCAGAGAATTTCTCCTCCTCTTATAAAAGCCCAAACAATTTTATCTAGTCTACTTCCTTCAAGTCCAGATTGTTGAGTCTAGAGTTGTACTAAAACTGTTATGAAAAACAAAATGAGGTTATCCTGGACACACAGAAGGAAGCTGATTCAACTGTGTTCTGACTGAGGAAAAGATGGTCACCCATGTAATACATGCTTCAAATTATACTAATTCCTTAGAACAGAAAAAGTGTCAGAAGACACAGAATAGAGCTTCAGTAGATATAGTGATGATTTATGGTGTGAGATCAATGCAGAAATGTAGAAACAAGACAACCAAGATCAGGTACATCAGCAGAAAGCTTTAAAACAAATGTTTTTGTTTAAGCACTTGGTAACGACAAGATTTGACTCTTTCACAAGGCTGTTGCCAGGATCTCAGATTAGATCTGATTGTACGCCACTTGGCTTTGACTTCCTAAACATCTTCCAATATTGCTCCAAGATTACTTTGGAATTAGCCCTTACTAACATAAACATACTATGCTTTCCCAGCCATAAAGCAAATTTCATTTGGACTCACAGGACAGGCAGGAAGTAACTGACCTTGTATTTTTGCTAAGAAGCACAGAACACAAGCATATGTATCCCTAAAAGTGATGGCAGGAGGTAGGAAGGAATAAAAATAAAAATCCCCCTTCTAACGTAGCCATTCCAACAGTGAATCTTGATTTACTATTATAAGTCAAAGCTCAAACCAGCAAATTTCAGATCCTCTTTGCACAGGAAGTTTAGAACGGAACATTTTACTTCTGTTGCTTTCTATATAGAGAGTAAAACCTTCAAATATACAGAAAGCATGGGTTTTCTTCCAAATTCGACAATGGACATTTCGCAGAGTCCTTGGTGCCATGCAAAAATAACGTTGGGGTTTTTTTTAATACATTAAAAAACCCAAAGAACAGGATCTTCCTAGAAGCTGAAATTCACTGGGAAAAAAAGCTTTTTAGCCTGTCCTTCTTGAGAATGCTGACATTGCAGAAAAAGATTTCTTCCCCTTAAAAATTAACATTTACACTTATATTCTGCAATGCATTACATAAAACTCCTCAGTTGCCCATTTAGCAGCTGCAGCAGCCTAGCTAAAATTAGCAAACCCAAAAATATTACGTGTCAGGATTTATTCTGGTGATACACAAAATGTATATACACAAGAATGCAAGCAGAACTTAATAATATAGTTATGTTCCTGCTAAATGGTGTTTAAATGCATAGTCTCACTTTCTTCTCATAGATGCAGACTCTGAGCAACTCCACTTTCATAAGTAACATACTAGCTTAAGCAGTAGAAAAAAAAACAAGTCATAAGAGCTCAGAGAATCTCACCACTGGCCAAGCAATCTTCTCAAGTCACTAGGAAGTGAATGTTATTAATCAACAGTAAACATGAGCTCCAGTTTACATTGCCTCTCAATAGGCTGGATGGAAAAACAGAAACATGCACCCCATAAAGCAGCAGTAAATTTACAAGGAAAACAGCACCCCACAGTGAACCTGACTGCAGGAATAAATGCATCAGATGTGATTAATTTAACACAGTTAAAAGTCAACAGGTAAAGAATTCAGAAAACCTTCAACAATGCAATTATGTGTCACTGTGTCTGTATTTCACCATTCCCATGACTTCTACTGAGCTGTCTGCACACCCTGTCCAGAGGGCACTCATGCACCTGTCAAGGTCCATCTCAGAGTAAAAATATGAAAACACCACAGAGAACATCCTCCTGAGGTGATATTGTACTCCTTCCTATGCTTTCTTGTAACAAAAAGCATTTATTGCAAGTGTACAGGTACAGTTATTGCATGAGGCACGATTTGTGTCTATTTAAAAATCCCCAAGTCCAAATCTATCACAGCAATGACTTCTGCTGACATCTGCAGCAAAACATCACCTCTGAGCGAGTCGCTGCTGTGTTACATCAGTAAAGAACAAGCATAGAGGGGTAGGAATTCAGTGTCTCAAACAGCTTTCATTAGGAAATGTCTGTATTTTTTAGCTGAGAAAACGAACACAACCATTGCATTGTATTTTACCCTGGTGGCACATGAAAAGGAGAAGTCTAACAGAATCAATGTTTAACATCAACACAGATTCCCCAAGGGCAGTCCCGACCTTTTGGACTGCAGGTCTGAAGAGTGACAAGGCTCATCATATGAACTACATCATTTAATGATGCAAAGGGAAACAGAGGTAAGACAAACATGACTAGATCACAAAAAAAACCCCAAGAGAGCAAAAACTAAACACAATTGTTACACAATTTGTCCACAAAACACTCTCCTGCATGAGGCAACAGGCTTAGTCACCAGGGACAAATTAGAAATTTTGGTTTTGAAGACTTGTATAAGACTTTTTGAAGAAAAAATACCCACATACAGCGTTTCTGGGTCAGCTTTCATTAGTGAGCAAAAGTAAGCAAGGGTGATGGAAACAAACAACTCTGTTCCATATTACCAAAGGATTATTTTAAAGAATATGACAAATAGGACTGCTAAAATGCCTTGAATACATCCAGTAGTCACTGTGTCAAGACTGCTACTACCAGGACTTGCACAATGCCTTACAAACTGAGCATACCATTTCCCAGATCGTGCAAATCTCATCTTTTCACAGATGTTCTTCCAGGTGCAAGTATCCTTTCTAGTCTTATCTCATTACATTATCATGATAGCAATTGGCACAGGTTAGGTGCTGTGAATATATAATACTTGAGTGAAATCTGGACCTACTATCACCAATGCATTGTATGCCGGGGAACCTCAGTTATTTTCAAAGAGCTCTGGTAAAGCCACAGATGATCTGCTTGCAAGACATTGCCTGCAAAATCTATACTGTAATAATTTAAGTGGAATATCCATCATCACTTCTTCAAGGACAGATGCATGTAGGCTACATCAGGGGTTGATAACATCCACCATCTTACTACTTCAACAAATATTTCCAGATATGTTATAATTTCCTACCCCTCTGAATAGCTTACCCTGTCAGTGTGCCATTGACTAATATATCAACATGTCATAGTTTAACCCCAGCCAGCAACTAAGCACCATGCAGCCACTCGCTCACTCCCTCTGCCCCGGTGGAATGGGGGAGAGAATTGGAGGAGTAAGAGTAAGAAAACTCCTGGGTTGAGATAAGAACAGTTTAATAATTGAAATAAAATAAAATAGTAATGATAATAATAACAATATAATAATGATAAAAATAATAATATACAAAGCAAGTGATGCACAATGCAATTGCTCACCACCCACTGACTGGTACCCAGCCAGTTCCTGAGCAGCAATCACTGCCCCCCGGCCAACCCCCCCCAGTTTCTATACTGAGCATGACATCATATGGTATGGAATAGCCCTTTGGTCAGCTTGGATCAACTTTCTGGCTGTGCCCCCTCCCAGCTTCTTGTGCACCTGGCAGAGCATGGGAAGCTGAAAAGTCCTTGACTAGTATAAGCAGTACTTAGCAACAAGTAAAACATCAGGGTGTTATCCATGTTATTCTCCTGCTAAATCCAAACCACAGCCAGCTACTAGGAAGAAAATTAACTCTATCCCAGCCAAAACCAGGACACAAAGTGAATGCATTCTTATTACCCTAGCACTGAAAATGCTTTTATTAAGGCTGCTGTTGCTTTATTTCATTTTTCATTTTTTAATTTTTTTTTATTGGTGAGACCATTAAATGTCTGGGCTTCTTCCAACCATGTATTAAGGCGTATCTATGCAGTTAGTCTACTTAGACACGCAGGTCAAAAATGCCTCACCAACATTATGGATCACTTGGACTTGGTTATCTACTGCTTCCCTTCAACTGTGGTCCTGGCTAGATGAAACTGAAATAAAAGTTCAAACCGTTAAAGCTCAGATGCCTTTTGCTAGTGGAGTGTTTGCTTTCTATCAAGTCTCACTAATAGTTCTTGCTGCACTTCAGCTTTAATGCATGATACATTATTTCTCAGTACTACAAATCAGGTCTTACTGTGCCCATTGTATGATGCAGATTTAAACTAGCAGAGTAAAGCCAAAAAAGAAAATCAGAAAAGATGAGATGCAATCCCACTCATATTTGCTGATTGCTAATCCCGACTACTTTCATCACATCTTCATTGTAAGCTTGGTTACACTTTGAGTACTAAGAACCTGAGCACTCAAAGCTGCAGCAGTGTTTGCCATTCTCCATCATGCATTTTACATGAACTGGAGATACGGTAAACCTGAGTGCTACTTCAGTCCAGCAGTGGCGCAGTACAGCTATCTTGATGGCTCATTGTAAAGCTCTGCCTAACTTCAAGAGAAAACCTTCTCATGTTTGAACACTATGAAGGCAGACAGTTAAGTAATATGATACCCATAATTTCCCAAACTCATTAGCATAGCCTCTTTCTTCAAGACTTTCTCCAGTTATGTTTGCCCTGCTATGTTTGTCCCCTTTTTCTCTGAAAACAGCATTCAGAAAAGCATCAAGAACAACTAGTGAAATCACATTGATTTCAAGAAGACAGATTGCACGCCGTTCTTGCTATCGCTCTGCAGTAAGTCAGCTATGAGCTCTTAAAGCATGACCAGAGATTTTGGGGATAAGCACGAACTATTTGCTGCACTGTAGCACAGAGCTGAGAGCTAGAACAAACACAGCTACAGCTCCCTGTTTCATCTGGAGAGCCAGTTGAGTTTTTAAGCACTAACTGACAGCTGCTTAACATTTACTCTGCTCCACTGTTTGATTTGGGAGCTTTCAGGATCTCCCAATTAAGCTCTTCAAATTCCAACAGGGGATTCAAATGACAGATAGTTCTAGCAACAGATTCAATATTAAAAGAAAGCACAGTGGTCCAAAGTCCTTTCTCTTCCATTCTTTTGGATGCATCCTGAGGCATGACTAACAGACAATCCTCCGTCTCAAACAGTGGCACTTACTTCAAAATACTAGAGAACTCTTGAGCCATTTAATTTTAACAGTAGAGCAAAATAAGGCTTTTATCTTCATAGTCCAAAAGCCCCATTTGCCACTCTGCATGCTTCCTTTTGATCAAACATAAATAGGGACCTCTTTCTGCTATCCCATACATGAATGCCACTCTAGCATCTGTCCATTCTTCTCCCAAATACAAGCTGTTTTCAAGGCCATTCAATTGACTCAGAGTACTTCTGCTATGTATTTTGTGCCTTCCAGGTGCTTAATAAAACTCTTTCAACAGAAAAAAACCCTTCAACTAGCTCTTGGGTTTCTCTCTTGCAATGTCATTGTCATCTGTTCTTCCTCCCCATAGAGATCTCTGTGGATACTCCCCTCTTCAAGACCCCTTACCCAAGAAGAACCCTGCCCACAAGAACAGGATTTTTACATCTGAATATTTTAAAGCATCTGTATTATGCTTGCCACAGAAGTCGATCTTAAGCCCCTTTCACAGTTTCCCCAACATTACACAAAACAGATGCAGTGAGTGGAGGTGGTGCCATGATCAGAGGCTGCATGGGATGAGATATTCAAATGAAGCAACATAATTGGATACCTAATCATGGCAATAAAGGCTGCTGCACTCATCTCCACATGCTTCATTTAGTTTTATGACTATTTTCTAGAACCTAATCTATGCCTGATGACCTGTGTACTCAGAAAGCTTTTAATTCCAGAGATTTTATCAAGGTGTCATGGCAAATGACCTCCTCCTCTAGGCAAGCAGCCACAGAAATGAAAAGGGTCACTTCTTGCAACAATGAGATAATTAAGGCTATTACTTCAAGAAGAAAAAATGCTTCCCTTCCTTAAGTACTCAGAGTAATGCTTTCAAGTCACCAAGGCAAAACGGTGGGGATTACTACTTTATGCAGTGTAATCCAGGATGGATGACATACAGATCTCTCGCTTTTCGACCTCACTATTTCATCAAGCAATTTAACCAGAGCTGGTGAAATGTCTATTAAATATATATATAAAGGACCTGGCATACAGGTTGTGTTGTGGTTTGGGTTTGGTGGGTTTTTTTTTTTGTTTTGGTTTTGTTGTGGGTTTTTTTTTTTTTTTTGTGTTAAATTTGATCTCATTTTTGCGGTACATACTGCAGGCACAGAGATTATCTGTTGCCCCTCACAGGCAAGCTATGCATGGGAATCAACAGTCACTGCTCCCCAGCTTCTTCAGGGCTGTGAAAGAAGCCTCCTGTGACAGACATCCAGATCCAAAAATGGAGAAACTAAGATTGGACCTGGTATTTCCAGAATTAAGAACCTCACCAGCTGCTCCCAGGAAGGCCTTGGTCATGCAGTTTTCCCCATCATGAGGGAAGCTGCCACCTTTCATCGTTTGTAGACAGGAGCATTTCTAAGTCAGTACACAATTCCAGCATTCAGACTCTACAACAAATGCTGAAAAACAAGGGAGTGATCTGACAGAGGCTACCAGTGATTCACACCTAGCTCATACTGTGCATCACTGTCTGCATTGGCTATCGGGGAACAGAAACTAGTGAATAAAAATTAATAAATCACAACAGCTAGCAAGTGAGACTAAATAACTACAAACTTCAGATTAGGAATAATAGTTACCTTTATGGGCAACTATCAGTGGGATAACTTTCCAACAGTTGTGCTTGACTCTCCATTACTGGAACTCTTCAAAGCTTTGAGATGATATACCAAACAGAAATTACAGACTTCCCAGCGTTCAATACCAGGTTTCCCTCAGGGTCTCTTCTGACCACCTCCACAATCTCACATGTCCCTTCTGTCCCTCTATCTTTGCTGCTAGAGATCTGCTTATCTCCATTTATGGAGAAGCAGTTCTGAAAGACTTTAAGGCAACACCAAATAACCAGAAATTCTCCACTTACAAGGAGATCAGGAAGGAGCATGCAAACAATGGCTGATAGAGGAACAGGATCATCTGCCTCATCTCCACCAAAGCCTTTCACAGGAAGTTCCAAGCCCCAGCAAGTTAAAAGCTTCTCCTCTTTTTAACTCTTTTTCCTGATAAGTCACTCTCCTCTCCCTGCCCCAGGCTAGGAAGTCTCAACCTGATGCTCCAATACTTTTAATTGATTTTGTGAATCTCTTTGACTTTTTGAGGTAAAACTTTTGCTATCAGGCAAAAAAAATTACAACCTTCTTCCTGTAACTGACAGAGGATCTGTGTGATGATAATTGAGGTCTACTTCATCCAAGCTCCCCTTGCCGACCCAAGCCCCCCTCACCAATCCAGTTGTGACCATACAATACAGACTGTAGAGCAGGAACAAAATGTAACTGGCTACAAGAAATGTAACTTTTCTACAACAAAAGAAACTTTCTGTGGAACCAGATCACACTGCACCTACCATTAAGTCCACAGTGGGACTCAAATCCCTTTCAGAGAGGCTGCCAAAAACCTTGCCAGTTCTCAGCCAGAACGTAGCTGTCAAACACAGACCAGGGCTTTATAGCAACCTGAGCCTTCCTGCTTGCCAGACCTTGGGGACTAGATGCAAGAGAAAATGCAATACTCTTGTGTTAGCTTCCCCACCACTCCCCGCCTCAAAAAAACAAAAAAACCAAAAAACCAAAAAAAACCAAAAAAGCCACAATCGTTCCTGGCCCATCTACAGAAGTACAGTGGCATGAAGGTTTGGCACAGCCATCCCACTTCCCCAGACAGCAGCAAGTTGCTACACTGCTAACATGACAATGGAGCTGAAAAATTCAGAGAAGGAAAATGCATTCCAGACTGTAAAACCATTCCTACTGATACTTGCATAGAAGTCATGTACAAGTCAATCCTGTAACAGGAATATTTCAGCAAATCTGGGTGCTAAAAAAACCCCAAACCCACTATTATTTTCCCCCTTCCAAAAATGTAATTGTGGTGTTGGGAACTTCTGGATATCCATACTGCAGTAGTAATGTCCCGTTAACTTCTTCTCTTCAACCTACCTGGCAAGTCTCAGAAATGAGACAGATGTGATGAGTGATATAAACAAAGAACAGGATCTAGCCCAGAAAAAGCAATGAGCTAGGGGCCATGAGATTTGAATTCTAGTCCAAGTTTCTGCCAGCCAAGAGAATCTGGGCAACCCATGTTGCTATTCTGTGTCTTTCTTCTTCCTCCCCCACTTCTAACACATCTGTTTCAACTTAAGCTCTCCAGGACAATGACTCTCTGTTGCTACAATGCCCAACATATTGTGCTTCTATTAGGAAGCAACAAAAACCTTATATGCATAAGGTGACTGTTGGATACCCAGGCACAGTTCTCAAAGATTCTGGCACAGGATTTTCTTTTCTGAATTTTCTGCTGCAGAGGAACAGGATGAAGTCACCCAGTCATTGCACTTGAAGCAAAGTAAAGAGGAATTTGGACTGTGAATCCCATCTTGACAGATCAGGAAACATATCTAATATCACTTCAAGCAACTATATAAATCATGAGTAAATAATGCCTTGCCAATTTTTACACAGACTATAAAAATCAGAGAGAACTCACTGATTCTAGGACTTTTTCTAGCACAGGAAAATTTTGGGCAGGCCCTCATCAAGAAGGAAGTCTTAAGGGCGCAGGAGTGGGCTGTCCCCGTGTGCCCTAAGACCATCCGGCGAGGAAAACAACCGGCCTGGCTGAACAGGGAGCTTTTGCGGGGACTCAGGGAAAAAAGGAGAGTCTACCACCTTTGGAAGAAGGGGCGGGCAACTCAGGAAGAGTACAGTGATCTTGTTAGGTCCTGCAGGGAGGAAATTAGAAAAGCAAAAGCCCAGCAAGAAGTTAATCTGGCCAGTGATGTAGAAGATAATAAAAAATGCTTTTATAAGTACATCAGCAATAAAAGGAGAGCCAAGGAGGATCTCCATCCTTTGCTGGATGTGGGGGGGAACATTGTGACCGAGGACAAGAAAAAGGCTGAGGTACTTAATGCCTTCTTTGCCTCTGTGTTTAACAGCCAGACCAGTCATCCCCAGGGTACTCAGGCCCCTGAGCTAGAGGATAGAAATGGGGACCAGAATGGAGCCCTCATAGTCCAGGAGGAAGCACTTAACGACCTGCTACGCCACCTGGATGCTCACAAGTCTATGGGGCCAGATGGGATCCACCCAAGAGTATTGAGGGAGCTGGCAGAGGAGCTTTCCAAGCCACTTTCCATCATCTATCAGCAGTGCTGGTTAACGGCGGAGGTCCCTGATGACTGGAGGCTTGCCAATGTGACACCCATCTACAAGAAGGGCCGGAAGGAGGCCCCGGGGAACTACAGGCCTGTCAGCCTGACCTCGGTGCTGGGGAAGATTATGGAGAGGTTCATCTTGAGTGAACTCAACAGGCAAGTGCAGGTCAACCAGGAGATCAGGCCCAGCCAGCATGGGTTCATGAAAGGCAGGTCCTGCTTGAGCAAGCTGATCTCCTTTTATGACCTGGTGACCCACCTGGTGGGTGAAGGAAAGGCTGTGGATGTCATTTACCTGGACTTTAGCAAAGCTTTTGACACCGTCTCCCATAATATTCTCCTTGGGAAGCTGGCAGCTCATGGCTTGGATGGGCATAGTCTTCGCTGGGTAAAAAAATGGTTGGGTGGCTGAGCCCAGAGAGTAGTGGTAAATGGAGTTAAGTCCAGTTGGTGGCCGGTCACAAGCGGTGTTCCCCAGGGCTCAGTTTTGGGGCCAGCCTTGTTTAATATCTTTATCAACAATCTGGATGAGGGTATTGAGTGCAGCCTCAGAAAGTTTGCAGATGACACCAAACTGGGTGGGAGTGTCGATCTGCTGGAGGGTAGGATGGCCCTGCAGAGGGACCTGGACAGGCTGGACCCATGGGCCGAGGCCAACTGTATGGGGTTTAACAAGGCCAAGTGCCGGGTCCTGCACTTGGGTCACAACAACCCCATGCAATGCTACAGGCTTGGGGAAGAGTGGCTGGAAAGCTGCCTGGCCAAAAAGGACCTGGGGGTGTTGGTAGACAGCCGTCTGAACATGAGGCAGCAGTGTGCCCAGGTGGCCAAGAAGGCCAACAGTATCCTGGCTTGTATCGGGAATAGTGTGGCCAGCAGGAGCAGGGAGGTGATTGTCCCCCTGTACTTGGCGCTGGTGAGGCCGCACCTGGAATACTGTGTCCAGTTTTGGGCCCCTCAATACAAGAAAGACATTGAGGTGCTGGAGCGTGTTCAGAGAAGGGCAACAAAGCTGGTGAAGGGTCTAGAGAACAGGCCTTATGAGGAGCGGCTGAGGGAACTGGGGTTGTTTAGCCTGGAGAAGAGGAGGCTGAGGGGAGACCTTATTGCTCTCTACAACTACTTGAAAGGAGGTTGTAGTGAGGTGGTTGTTGGTCTCTTCTCCCATGTAGTTAGCGATAGGACAAAAGGAAATGGGCTCAAGCTGTGCCAGGGGACGTTTAGTCTGGAAATTAGGAGAAATTTCTTCCCGGAAAGGGTAGTCAAGCATTGGAAGAGGCTGCCCAGAGAGGCGGTGGAGTCACCATCCCTGGAAGTGTTAAAAAAACAGGTAGATGTGGCACTTGGGGACATGGTTTAGTCTAGTCTACCCTTGATTGGTTTAGTGTGGACTTGGTAGTGTAGGTTAATGGTTGGACTGGATGATCTTAAAAGTCTTTTCCAACCTAAACGATTCTATGATTCTATGGTCATTTTTTCCATATTTGGTGGTATGTAGATGGCCTCAAAGTGGGGAGGAAAAAGTAGCCCAATATTGGTCCCACTATGTGGGTAAACAAAGTCTCAAAAGAGCAAGTGAGAAGTGGACATCATTTTGCTCTTATGAACTCTGGGCTGGAAATTGCTTCAGTAAAATAAACCACCTTTAGACATGTCTCTTGTTCTAAGATACATACTAATATGAATAATAGGACTCGGTAACTTAGCTTCTCCAAAGCTTGCAAACACAGGGCTAGCTATATACTGCAGCAGGGCAGAAAATCCTAAGCAGACACACCAGTGTTTCACTGACCTATCTGTGGGCATCTACCTGCAGCAATATCCTGATTATTAAAATGATACTGACAACTGGGACATGGGAAGGGGCTCCCAAAGGAGGAAAAGATATGCACAACACATACCATGGTTTAGAGGAGAAAACAGAGCCATCTTTACTACTGCTCAGTCACATGCATTAAATGCCTTTCAGAGTTTAGCTAAATGCAGAAACATTCAATTTCACAGATGTTTTGATGGTAATATCCCAGTTCTGATACTTCTGCTCAATTCTTCCCCAAAGCCATCTGCACTGTACTTATGAACTATATTCATGAATCCATCACCTCTGCCAGCCAACCACTCACTACACCCCACTGTTATTGGGAGGGACAAAAAGGAAAAACACATTTATAACACAGTCTAAGTCACTCAACCCAAGCAACATCCAAGAAGATGTTAGTTACGTAACAAATTCTAGAATACCTTCCATTTCAGTAAGTGACTGATTCACTGTATGTGGCCAAAGCACCCTCAAGAAATAATGGAATGAAAAAATGAATGAGGACATTGGGAAGTTAAGGATCCGAGTTAAATCTGTAACGAATTGCGCATAACACACAGAGGGGCCCAAGATACATCTATCCATTGGGCAAAACCAGCTTTAAGATGCAGTAAAGAGGAGATGAAAGCACATTAGCATGTAAAATCGCTGAAATCCACAACACAATTTGAAGGTACCTATTATACCCTACAGTACAGAGGGTCTCAGCTTTAAAGATCATGGGTGCTCCATTGCCACCACTGATGAACATCACTTACCATCTGGGAGGCCCTCACTATACAGACTAATCATCTGTACCTTTGGGACGTTTAGATCATTTTTCAAGACAGAGAATGAGAGCACAGAGTGAAGTGCATTTTCTGACTATTCCTGAAACTCAAACACACCCTCCTCACATAACCACCTTTTCTACCTATTCACCATTCCATTGCTAGACCTGATGACCATGTCTGCTCTATAGCAGATCTCAGTGGGTATTTACACATTCCACGTGACCACAGATGAGAAACAGGGGAGGATTTCTTCTGGCATTTGTCTCAAGTCCTGTCCATCTGTAGTACACATAGTACTAACCACTTTGTTTCTTATTCTCATTATGCCTGTTATTTCTGCACTCCTATTACTGTGGAACAGTACTGTAGTCGGATACGTAGTGCTAGATAGGACTGGTGTGTCTCCTGCCAAACTGCACTTCACTGTTGCTGCTTTAATACTGTTTTTACAATTATTTTCAATCACTTTATCCAGCACCATGGCTTCAATGAAGTCAAAAGGTTAAATGCTCTTGTACACTGAATACCTTTCTCTGTACCAGGAAATGCTTCTATGAATTACACTGTTAACGTGTCATCACCAGGATTAAGAAATACAGGACTTGTAAAGAGAATAACTGAGGGGGTGAATGATAAGCTTTGGCTTTGTATGATGAAATAGCAAAGCAAAAATCTAATACAGGTGAATCATGGTTAGTTTTAGTAAAATGTAATTACATTAATCAATTGGACATTTCCTGGGAAAAAAAACCCGGACCACAGTGTCATCACAGAGTAGAAAAATCTTGTTAGTGGAATGAGGGGAAGAAGGTTTTTGTCCATCTCAAAGGTGAAAAACCAGCCATTAGCATTTGTGTTACCAGGAACAGTCAACAGGAAAACTGTAACAGATCACAAAATAAGATTACTGGGTCTTTACTTTTCAGTATACCATTATGGAATTTTAGTTCACAGTCTCATTTTGCAAGTATTTTGCGGGTGTCCCTTGATGGAACAGGCTGAGAAGTCAGTAATTTTGTGTGGCTGCTTTTGTGAATATTATTGACAAATAGTAAATGTTTATATCCTTTACACACTGAAGGCAAGAATTTACTCTAGTTTATAGTGGCTATTCAGTTTTAACCAAAAATCCTAACATTTTGTGTGCGAGATGATGTATGGCATGTTTTGGTATGAGCATCAGGTGAATGAGGTGCAAAAATTCATAAGTGCAACAGAATGCAATGGACAGAAAGGAGATGGCCTGGACAGAAAAGTAAACAATTTAATTTAACTCACTTTTAAATAGAGTGGATCCTGAAAAGCTGTAATTGATTTTCTAATATGTGCAGGATGGCCACAATTCAATAATAAGCAATGCCTTTATATCCAATTCCATTTTGTTTCCAGAACTTTTAGGCAGAATTTATTTGCTTTGGGTGCTTTTACTTAGCAGCTCTTCCATCAAATAAATGGATTTTGTTTCACTGACAATAACAGGATAGAAAGACTCCAGTGGTTTGGGGGTTGGTGGTTTGAGGGTTTTTTTGGAGGTGTTTGTCAAGCCCAGAAAAAAAAACATTACTGTAATATTGGACAAGAAATCCTGAGAGATTTCTAAAAGTATTTCAAAGCCAAATTTGTTGTTCTCATTAAGCATATAAACAGTAACCTAGAAAGGGGGAGTTTTTAGTGACATGATAAAGCACTCCGACCATACTCTCATGGTTTACAATGTCACCAGGACCATTAAAATGTTTGTGTTTGGTTTTTTCCTTCACACCTCTCTGCAGGCCTGTTCGTTACTCTCTCTAGGTACCATTATTCTCTCCTGAAATTACAAATTTGCTGCATTGGAGAAGCAGCAATTCCGGGAAACCATGTCATTAATTAGTACCTACAGTCTCTCAAAATGCATGAAAAATCCTTCAGGCCTATCAGTTGGTCCCAAACTTATGTGTCAGCATTTCTTAAGCAAATCTTAACTTCAGATGTAAAGGGACCAACTCCCTCAGCACTGAATGCACTCACAGTCCACACGTGAATGAAACAGCATATGCTACAGGCACTTTTAGGAAAACAAAGAAAAAGCATTGCGCCTACCTCCCACCCTGAAAAATAAACATATTAAAGCATGTATAACATTACTTTGTGTGGTAATGGATGACAAGGGTGCCTGCTGGAGCAGCACTACACACTGACCTATGCTCATGCTAGTATTTTTAGTCAGAAAGGGAAGCCAAATAGTAGGGTTATGTTATTCTTCAAATATAGGAAAAAAACCTACAGTGTTGCACCCTTCTGTGGAAATCTCAATGACACAGACACCATTCCTTCCAAGGCTTGAGATTGCCCAACTCTTATCACCCTCCCTCCACCAAACCAAACATTCACAGACTGACCTGGAATATTCAAGGCAATCAGCTCCTGCCTTCTTTCACACAACTCATGCTTCCAGTTTGGCCAAAACTTCTTGTAACATCACCTTCTAGACATACTTTACCATTTCTGCCTCATGAAATTAATTCAGTGATCAAGCAAGAAGGACGATCACTGAATGGACATAAGTGAAAACCTACGCTTTGATGATCAGGTGCACTGCAGAAAATAGTAATTGTTATCTAAAATATAGTTATTTTCTACTTGGGCTATCCCCACAAGCGGCCAAACCAAACTCCAACATTTGAACAAGTCCAAACACCAAACAATCCCAGATCAAAGTGACCATTTCATAGCCTCAAGCACATTTCCAATGCTTAGCTGATATTTCTGAACCTGTTAAAAAAAAAAAAAAAAAAAATCCAGAATCTCAAGCATCTCAAGCAAAGCCAGCTGTTTACTTCATCAGGACAGGTCCCCAGTAGTTAACATTCAGCTGCCAAGCATGAACATGTTTGACAATTATTTCAGTTGTGCAAACCACAAGTCTTCCATTTCTGTGATAAAGTACTGAAGGCGTCATTAACTGAGAATACACACCAATGACAGTTACAGCCTGAGGTACTGAAAAACCTCAGACTGGAGTTTCCCTTTCTATTGCTAACCTACATAGGTTGCACCAAACTCCATACACAGGTAAATTTCCCAGATCCATAAATTCAGCAACTTACTGGTGTTTAAGGGCATTTAAATTCAGCCACATACAAAAATCAAGATCGCAGTTAGCTTCTAAGCAAATAAAAACATATGGCCTCATTTTCCTCTGGGATCCTTTTCTTTATATTTTAATGTTTCTTTGTACAACTGCAAAGTATTCTCTGCCTAGCATGTATTATGAATTTTCTCTTCTGAAAGACCTACACCTCAGTGCTGATCTGTGTACCTTAGCTTCACGACAAGACATACCATTTTACCCAATCACATCCTCCAGTTTGTGTTGCCAGAGGTGAACTAACTAAAGCACAAGTCTAAAGTTTGACAGTGGGGACTAATGACAACTCTGGCATCATTGTCAAACTATAAAGCCCTCAACAGTTTGTAGCAGGCTGGAATTAAGTAGACAGTGACTTCCCTCTGTGCTATCCCATTGTTCATTTTCCTCTGGACTATCCCTCTCTGTTTTCTACCATTCGCCAATTTCCTCAGGACATAAGGGAAAGACATAGCAGAGCTTTAAATAGCTACTACAATTATTTCACTACCAGGAGAATGGAAAACTAAGAGAAAGGCTGAATCCACACTGCTGAACTTTTCTTGATGGTGGTGTTCTCCCTTTTTTCAATGAACTCTTGTCCTACAATAGCATCTGTGTTTCATCTCCCTTGCCCAGCTTCTTCGAAGTGTGGCTTGCCTTTGGGAAGTTTTTTCTAAGAGTACAATAATACCATGTGAGCACTAACATGAAGATGTGTTCCTTGTAAGAACTTGATTTGATGGAAAAAAGCACTACAGTATCTTCCATGCTATACCCATGGAATTTGTTTCATCCAAACTATAGCAATTTTTACTTTTTATATATGTTCAAAATAAAATTTGGCCTTGTTTTCTGGGCTTGCCTTCTTCAGCAGGTCTTGAGCATGCTTTGGTTGGGTTCAGCAAACTCAAATTCATGGAAGTTCAGTGTTTCCCTGCCCTCTGAAAGCCTCCTGAAACTTCGCTATTTATACAAAAAGGGAAAAGGCTAGTTACCTACCAAAAAGCCATCCCCACTCTGATGTTGAAAAGATCTCTCATCATGCACTGTTCATACCTTCCATTCAGCATTTTCCTTAACATCATCTTTAGCTTCTTCATTGGTGAAGAAAGCACAGACAATACTGGCATGAAAATTTTTGTGGAGAATATTAGATCTGCTGTCATTGTGGGAGATGAGGGACACCCATCTGTGAAACACTGTCCTAGAATCAGCAAGGTGTTTTTCCACCCTTCTGAGGTTTTCCTGGCAACCACTTAGAAGGAAAACTTCCATACAAGAAAAAAAAAGAAAAAAAAAAAGGAGAGATTGTAGCTGCTTCTAAGAGATGTGATCTTTCATGAACCCCACTTTTTTTACTATATGTGATTTGTAGCAAACTTCACCTTCTGAAATAACAGCACCAGCACTATCATGTAAAACATTAAGTCACAGAATATAGGAAGACTCATGCCAAAAAAAAAAAAAAAAATCAAACATGGCAACTGTTTCTTACACATTTTCTACAAACTACAATATTTGCTACTAATATGCAGAGAAAGAGGTCTCCTTAAAGGGAAAAAAAAAATAAAGTGTGGTTAAGGTCTGCTCATTTTGATTAACAGCTTTAATAAATAACAAATAAAAAAATTGCTGCAATATTGGTGTAGAAATACTGTATATTTTTAACCTTCCTAAGTTATGTCCAGCTTCTACTATGACAGCTAACTTCAAAGTGTATGTCCAAAGTAAAATGCACAGAAAACAAATTTTTTTTTCATAAAACATGTTGCAAAGGAAAACTACGCTACAGGCATTGACAATACAAACATCAAGTCTGATTCCAATTATTTCTTGTCTGGTAACTTCTTCAGTTCTTGCTTCCGAATACCATCAATTTCAAACTCATCACCCTATATGTTTAACTCTAGGCCTTTCTGTAAAATAGCAGTCCTTCACCACTAGGCTGTTCTGAGATGCACATCATCTGACAGAATAAGATCATTACTATTCAGTACCATAAGTCATGTTCATACTGATGTTGAAATGGCAGAGATACTTTGATACAAGCAAATTCATTTAAAACATCTTCCTTTATCTAACAAACCATTCTTCCAACCCTAGCCACTTACCTAATGATTTGTTCTAATGCACTCCTCAAAGTAATCCTAGCCTTTGACTACATCTACTACATCTCAAATGTTATTACTTTGCAGATTGACTTGGTAAAACATGCATCTTAATGTTTTTTTCCCTGCACTTCCTTCGCCTGCTTGAACTTCAAACTTGTGCTCAGAGGTACACAGCCATGCTTTTTTGTCAGCTGATTAGATTTGGAAGATGTATACTGGAAGAGAGAAAAATATGGAAAATGAAAATAGTGATTACACTCTGTACCTAAGGACCTGAATATACAGAAAGGAGCAAACATTAGTTAATGAACAAGCACAAAAGTGATTTTGACTAATGCAGTATTGGATAAGTATAATAACTAGTATGGTTACTCTCAATTAGAGCCAACTCTGTAGCATGAAAAAAGTGTCCAGAAGTTCTGTCTAGATTATAATGTCTAAATTTTAACTATAGCTTCTGGTAACAAATCACCAAAATCTGCATTGTCACAGAACCTTAACAAATTTCCAGATTTAAAATATCATGAATACTATTCTTAATGTAACTCTTTCCTGAAAGATATTAGTACTGGCAAAATGCCCTTCAAATTCTGTCACACTTCAACAAAAATATCAATGAGATGTATGTAACATCACAACATATCCAGAGCAGCAGTGCTCCTTGTTTTCTAAATCCGGCAATTCTTTGCTCACAGCAATAGCCTCAATGTAGCAAAATAACAGATAAGCTCCAGTGTTTACTCAGCTAACTCAGAAACCAGGTCTGAGATACTAGTACTAGCGGGGTTTTTTGCTTGTTTTAAAAAACACCAGTACCTCCTGACCAAAGCAAAGACCATGTCTGACCCAACCCACAGTAACTGTAATTACCTTGCAGCAACCAAAGTGCTAATCTTCCAAAGAGTTCATCCATACCCATCACACTGTCACATTTTCCTCTGTGTCAATACCTAGAAAAATAATAGGTCTTCTAAGGTTGCTGTTAACTATTTTTCACTAACAACTTGTTCGGGAGCATTATAACCATTTATTTCTTCAGCTGGGTGAACTAAGTCACAAGGGCTGAGATGTTCAAGTCCACAAAAAAAACCCCAAAACATTTAATGATGAAAAGAAACCAGACTTGGTTCTTCGTTATAGCTCCTAGCCATTAGTCTACCTTATTCCTTTAATTATTTCGTATTTCATCATCTAAGCCTTTTAAAGAAGCTAAGCTAGATACAGCACACTTAATTAAAGCTGAGCTTCAGCATTCAGCTCTTTTCTATCTGGGAATTTTTATAATGAGACTCTTGTTGGCCAAACGAGTGCAAATGTCCTCTTACGACAGAGCCAGTGACGAACTAAGAAATGTCCCTCTCATTAAAGCTGCAACCATCTCACTTTGCATTTCAGGAGATTGAAATTATTTGGGGGAAAATTGTCCTCATACTGGATAGAGACTGCCTCCTGAAAGAGTAGCCCTAGATTAATGGCAACAAAATAGAAGCTGATGCTTTAAGTGTTGAAAGGAGGTGTGCAAATATTAGATGATTATAAATCCACTTAAGAAAGCGTAAGACTGTCAAGGCCAACTGTTGCTAGACATTACTCATACAATGTAGCAGCTCAGCATTCCTTTTGAGTGCTACAGCCACCTTGTCAACAGAGGCAACGTATTTTTTTGCTAGAGACACACTGAAAAGTCAACTTTAAAACCCAATACAAATGTGACCATGATTTTTCAGTAAAGACTGTTTCAGTTTTCTGCTTTTTGGATTTTTGGAAATAGGAAACAGTTATTTCCTAGACATGTATATTGCCATCTTATCCACATGCCACCCTGTGACAATGTACAAACAAGCAAAATGCTTACAACAGAAATTGTAAAGACAATACCTACACTCTGTGCAACATGCTGAAATACTGCTCTACACAACAATTCTGCCCTTGCTCTAAAATGGATTAAACAATTCAGTGCATCATGCAGACTTTCTGGACTTGCTTTTCAGGTAAGGTTCTCTACTGCTCGTGTCATGGCAAGAGCAGCACAGGTAAAGGACCATTCTTGAAATAAAAGCATATTTTATAACAATGTAATTATATTCTGGACAATTTCGTTGTCCATTTACTCAATGACAAATGATTCTTGTTCACTCTGAACATGGGATGCTACTTGAAAAAAATGCAAACTGGATCTTAGTCCTTCTCCAGAGCCTGAGGCTACTGTGCACCTGTAATAGTATGCAAGCGCTTCTATGCCAAGCACCAAAGTATGTCTGTGATAGTCAGGAGGAACATTCGACACCATCTTTCACTGATGGGCCAAAAATTCACAGTTCGGATAGCATTGACAGCAATTTAAAATTTGGCCTTTCATCTAACTTGAAAAGCCAACACTCCAAATTCTGCACACACTGACATACAATTTTTATTTCTTAGATGCATATAAGGTTTCTTCAACATGCACTTCCCTCCCCCCCCTTTTTTTTTTTTTACAACCATGATCTAATGTTTCAGACATCCATTTAAAAAAATCCCTGGAAATTTGTTTCCACCTGTTCTTCATTCTTCACCAACATATTTCTAGATCCATCAGTATCATCTTACTTGGAGTTCTAAGTGATCTCTAATCTACCACATTTAAGCTCCCTTCCAAACACAGTACGTTACAGAGCTCCTTTCACCTTTAATTACTATGGATTCCTACAGTGGAAATTACCCTATCAGTGGGAACACAGCAGTAGTTTGTTCCAACAGCTGATGTAGGGGGTTTACCTAGAACATATTTTTATGTAATTATAATAACCCTTCAAACTTCTGAAGAGAATTAATACTTAAAGTTTCTTTCCTCCTCAGGTGCTTTTGTCAAGCAAAGCATGTTCTGATGAACTGACCAGGCATACTGACACTTGTCAGAAATCATTAAAAGTATAGCAGCTTGGTGAAATCGAATAATACATTTTCTTCAGTTCATCAACAAATGCTTGCATGAAAACCAAACATTGCTATGTGATGTAGAATACAAACACCTCTGGCTTTACTGTCTGCATGGTATGATCTGGGTATTCCTTGAGCTTAGGACTCTCCATTTTCGTTGCTCTTCCACTTCAAGCCATGTTTAATGGAAAGTTACAGCTAATTTTCCTCCCAGCCCAAAGTCCCTTACCAAAAAGTAAACATACTCCTTCTTTGCCCTTTTCCAAAGAACAGAGACCATTGGCAAGACTCCCACAAAATCTTTTGCACTTATTATGTGTTTTGTCTTAGCTTTCACAGGTATTAGCAAAACAATAGCTCAGGTTATGACCTCACCTTCCAAATGGTGAAAAACCAAGTTTAATGGCCATGGTTTCCTTTACATGCAATAATTGCACTAACATGCTACACTGTGTATTTGTTAATTAAATTAAACTCCACACACACATTCACATTAGTACACCACTTCTGGGTCATTTGTTGCAGAGCTCTCCTACCTATGTTTGCAGCTACTCCTGTTGATAAATTACTTTTTGTATTAGAAAGAATATACAGACGAATATCTGCAAGATCAGCCTCCAGGCCTCTTGGTTTTATCAGCAGCAATATTTCACCAATGTTATTTAGCATTACTCAGCCTTGCACGGGGCCTCTGCAGTGGCTAAGTTTCTCTACTAGCTGTCACATGTAATTTTTATGATCCACTGCTTCTGCAACAAGAAAGCCTCCCTCCACCACCACCACCACACAGAGCACCTCCAGAGCTCTACTTTTAACAGCTGTCACTGATGCCTGGTATTTCAGCTGAGCTGCTGGCACATGTATGAATGTGATACTGCCAATCATCTGCTTTACAATGACCTAACTAACAGAATCAATTGGCAGCTTCACAATCAGGCTGGCCATTTTTTGCTGAGTAATCTCAGAAGGGTCAGACAGACCAAGAAAGGAAACTCGCACAAAAAGAGTAGGACAATGAAACACATCTTAAGCTGTACAGCAATAGTGCCCTGCAAAGGCAGTGTTCAACTATCTTCTGTGTAAAATTTGGGAAATTCTCTTTTTACTTGTATTATCTCTAGTGCAATTTTCACTGTAAGAAAAGTGACAAAACACCAATATCAGAGTCACAGCTTGAATCTGCTTCATATCAGCATCTCCAAACAGGTAAAATTTGACCTCAGCTTTATAAAAAGAGAAGGGTAAGCCAAATCTTTTTAAAAGAACCTATAGTTCAAGCATTACTCCTAAAAGCCTCACTAGCCTATGGTGCAAGACAACCAGTATCACAAGAATGCACTGACATTAATTTTCCTCAGTAACTGGTAGTATATTTGTGCCAATACATCAGTAAGCTAGAGGCCCAATCATCCACAGTTCTGAAAGGCAATAGTAAAATGCAGATACTAGAATTCGCTTAAGTATGTTGAATTATTTCCTTTTCATTTATCCTTTACAAAATGCTACACTGACTGGTATTCACACAAGCAAGTGGTTTTAGGTAAACCTGCATCATGGATATCTGAACTGCTCACTTCACATTGTTTTCAAAATTACAAGTTGTTTGTCCCATCCCTATGGCAGAAGTCCATCACTGCTCTTTCATTCATGGTACTCTTTGGATTAAATCTACATAATAAAGCAAGTATAAGTAACTGGTAAAGGAAGTGAAGCCTGAAAATGTAGAAAATGTTTCAGAGCATGGCTCAAAAATCATCCGAGCTGTCTCTGGAAGCTTCCAAAGAACTACTCCATGCTATATCAAACTGTAATTAGGAATTTCCTGCAGTCTCTAAAGTATGGTCAATGAGAGAAATAAGACCAGAAGATAATGGAAAAAGGGTCAGCAACTTGCTGGTGAAAAAAATGCCATCTTGCACAAGAATTATATTAATAGTAGAATACAATGGAGACAATGTACAGGTGAAACATGTTTGGTAAAGCATGCTGAGCAGAAAGACTTAAGCAACATCCAGTTAAGACTAAGCTATTTCATCAGAGAGGAAGTATTACCAAGAAGCTTGTTTTAAAAGAAAATACAGCAATTGGTAATATTTGGTCAGGACAAGAGACCTTAACAAGTATAACTAGATAAATTTCTGCTACCCACAGGAGTGTTTTTAATTACATAAAAGCCATGTCTTAACAGTTGTTTTGCTCAAACACTTGCCAAGCCTATCTTGCCTGCTGAACAGTGGGCAACTTGGCTTAAAAGTTGACTGTTTTTCACTAGAGTGGAAGTATCTTATTCAGAGAAGAAGGGTTGGTTGTCATCCATTTGCATCTCACTGGGGAAGGCATTGCCATGCCAAAGAACAACATGATGCTTTGGAAGCTTCCTACAGCAGTCCGTTTAAATGTACCACCATCAATCAAGCACAGAATAGCTAGCTGGTCGAGAGAGGTGATTATCCCACTCTACACTGCACTGGTATGGCCCTACCTTGAGTAATGTGTGCAGTTTTCGGCACCTCAATATAAGAAGGACATCAAACCATTAGAGTGTGTCCAGAGGAGTGCGACCAAGATGGTGAAAGGTCTCGCAGGCAAGACTTAACAAGGAGCAGCTGAGGTCACTTGGCTTGTTCAGCTTGGAGAAGAGAAGGCTGAGGGGTGACCTCATTGCAGTCTACAACTTCCACAAGGGTGGCAGTGGAGGAGAAGGTGCTGATCTCCTCTCTCTGGTGACAAGCAAGGACACAAGGAAACGGAATGAAGCTGCATCAGGGGAAGTTCAGATTGGACATTAGGAAAAGGTTCTGGAGAGTGGCCAGTCACTGGAACAGGCTCCCCAGTGAAGTAGTCACAGCACCAAGCCTGTCAGAGTTCAAGGAGTGTCTGGACGATACTCTTAGTCGTAGAGTTTAGTTTTAGGTAGTCCTGTGAGGAGCAGGGAGTTGGACTTGATCCTTATGGGTCCCTTACAACTTGAGATATTCTGTGATTCTATTACAGGCCTGATCTGGCTGTACCAAGCACTGTTTGTCCTTCATCCCAAAGCACACAGAAAAAAGCAGCAACTTCACTAGTTAACAAGGTTATTTTCAAATTATTCTTTCTCAAACTTTTCTAGATTAGTAGTCTGACTTTCTTAATCTTATGTGAGCATATACACAGATAATGGTTGCTACTTTAGAGTTAATGAGGGCTACAGTTACAGCACCCCCACAGCACCAAAATGTGAGTACAAAACATAAGACAAGGTATATAAAACACTGGTTCTTTAGGTGAGGAAAAATGAGCACTTCAAGCTCACAGATTTTCCCTGATCCTTAGTACCTGCAGCTTTAATGGATTTCACACGACCAGAGAGGTGTCCAGTGTTTCTCAAAAAACAGTCATGAAGCGAGCAAGGACATCTGTATGACTTACAGCTGTATTTAGGAAACATTGTCTCTCCAAGTAAACTTTTACAAGACCAGCTCTTGGCCAAGTAAGAGGGACTATGGCAGGTGCTCCATGCTGTGAGGCCAAGGGGAACACACCACCACCCATGATCCCACCAGCACAATTTCCTTTGCTGCTGCAGGCAAGAGGGAATCTGCCAGACAACTCAGCTTTGCAATGAGGAACAGTATCAGGGCCCCAGGGCCAACTATAGCCCTGCAGACAATCTGTTTCACTCACCTACTACCCTCAGAAGACCTTTTTCTTTTCTCAAGATGCTGCTTTGCCAAACCCTCAGGTGTGTGCAGCAGTGCCAACTACACCCCTCTTGGCATGTTGCTGTTGCTTCAGTCCCACAAACTGAGCTCTATGCTACAGGCACAAAGTGTACAAAAGACTCTTTTCCACTTCACTGTTGCCCTTCCACATTTATTGGTCACCTCTATTAATATTGACTTGCCTGTCCTGTTGTGATTATCCCCTGCACAGAAGATTGCCTTCTTATGTCTCCACCTACAGTGAATGCAAGCATGTAATAAATGAGCATAACTGAATCAGTACGGTCACTTAACTGGAGTGTTTTAGCAGACGTGAGACTGCACTCCAGTAGGCTGATTACAAAACCTCCAGGGCAATAGTAACTCAACTATGATAGCCAGAACATCACTGGAATTACAGTAGTATTTCATCTCTGAAAGGAGTTGTTCATTATTTTGCACAATGATCTCATCTCAGAATCCATCATTCACTTGTTCAGTTGTTCTTATTTTTACTGCAGTATCTGGAGCTTAGATCATGAGCTATTATAGAAAGGGCAGTCTTGACTTAGCCAAACTCACAGGGGGCATATGAGTAAGATACAAGAGTTAACTGAAGTTCAGTGAGAGCTACTGAAGTTTATCAGAGTGGGAAGATAGCAAAAAAAGACTTTTTATTCTCACTGCAGAGCAGGCTCCCCTTGGCTAGTGCTTGTACTCCCAAATGTGTGACAGCTGACCGAACTCAGACATAAACTTAAGCAGCCTCTCCTTAACCCCTTTCTCAGTTAAACTCTTCTACAAAATTGACTTTCAGACGTGAAACATCTGCACCAAATAAGACATCCAGGTAAGCACAGACAAACAGCACTCTCCAGGTATAAGAACAGAAAGAGAAGAGTGACAAAGGGTGACAAGTCAAGCCGGCAACGGGCACAAAGTTGGCATTTCTACTTCTAAAAAAGTTCTTCTGCACCTCCTCACCAATCCACCCTCAGGTACTGAAACATCCAACTCAGGAATGTTCTCTGGGTATGCCAAGATGGGACAATATTCATGCTCTACTTAATCTAGGGAAACATTTGAACTATACTTTGATTAGATACTAATTTACATCCTGAGTTATATTGTGATCCCAGAGCCTTCTCAGTTTCTGAAACAACTTAGAGAGGATATCAAGAGCTCTGCGCTCCATTCTTTCTAACAGGTATGCAGACTCTGCAAGTATACATCACTGTCATCAAATAATGCTGCGTTTTAAATATTTCAATTGTACATTTGGACTCATCACAAACTAGGTACAATATTTATTTTCTGTTTTCCAATTACTTGAGTCACTTTACCTTTACAAAAGAAATTTATCAAGTTTTTTTCCTTAGACTTTTAATATAGCAATTTTATCTGTACAAATAGAACTGAAGAAAATGTAGACGAGGCCTGACCAAAACAGCTCAGAGGTGTAAGTCCTTTTAAAAATGAAAAGTGGTATCTTGCATCCTAACTACCATTTTCAGATTTTAAAATTGCACATTATTTTGAAATAAACAAAATTACACTTTCCAGTGTAAACACAATGCTGATGAGGTTATACAACCTATCTGAAATCCCACTTAAACCTCTACAGGCTAAATTCCAGCAGTGTTCAACACAGGAGAATTAATTATGCTGCAGCAGTGTAATCTTTATGTCAGTGGAATTGAATAGGTTTGTTTATAAAACACATGCAACTACACAGTTGTCCTTTACTAAAAAAAAATATTTAACACTCTTTCCATTACACAGAAGTTTGCATGCCAAGGAATCCAGCATACCAAATACCTTTAAATTTAATTCTAGATACTGATAAATATTACTAAATATGGTATGTCAACTTCATTATCACTCAAAATGACATAAATCTAAGTGACAAATGATGCTGCACAGAATTACAGTACCCCAGTGCAAATGCAAATGTTTGAGCATCTTGTTAGAACTCCTGTTAAAAGATGACGTTAGCCATTTTGGATATCACCGAATTACATTTATAATCAGTCTTGTCTAGCATCAACTTTTCCAGTTAAAAAGCCAACCTCCTTCCCCTCTTATTTTTTATAGTAGCAAACCCATATGAATAAAGGGACAGGCAAAATATGATTCCTTTTGGAGGGAAATGGTAAACTACTCGCTAATAAAATACTATCAACTCTATATAGTAAATGGGAGAAAACATGATTACTGTTTCATTTGAAGTAATCAGATATGTTACTAAAAAGTGCAATGGAGAAACTGATTGCAGAGGAAAATTAATTTGAAAATTTCTTGAGAGCGCAATAGTTGCTAAATACTGTTAATAGGTGTCACATATTTCCTATAGAGCACTTTGCAAAGGTACTAAGGTTTAAACACACATTTACTTAGTAAAAGACTGACAATGCTCTTCCTTCCTAGCAGTCAAGCAGGCCTTACTGCCCCACGTTTCTTTTTTGTGGGAAGAATTATGAGTCCTCTTGCCACACTCAAGTACAGAGGAGAGCAACTTCAGCTCAGGCACAGGATTTTAGTGTAAAACAGTCATGGAGCACCCACAGGTTTCCTCTCATTTGCACCCACATCAGGGCCAGTAAGTCCTGGAAGGAAGGCAGCAGCAAATACGAGCTGATAAATCTTCATGTGTGTCCAAACATTCACTAGATCCTTTTCCTTAGTACTAAAGCTCTTTTCCATTATCCTGCAGTTCAAGTGGGAAGAGGGGGCACCCACCCTACAAAACTATTTTTCATCAAGTTATAATTCTTATCACCTATTTTTTTGGTCTGGTATTTTCTCTTTCTAGCTATTGAATAATCCTCTAGATTTCTGGAGGCAGTATTTAATAGTGTCAGTTAATTGAAACACCTGACTTTGCCAAAAGCTGCTACACTGGGGACTTTTTTTGACTACAGGAAGAAACCTTGAACAAATAACAAAACAAATCAGACATTTAGAAATGGGAGATAACCGAAGGCTACAGAAGCTATATAATCTCTCAGCTGTGAAGAAACCACCACTTGTTCTTGATGTACCTACAAAAGGTCCAGGCAGAACAGTAACAGAATGTGCACATGTTCTTTGTTGTGGAGCCTGTAATTCTTAATTGGGTTATTATTCCCATTTGCTATGCCAAAGAGGCTGAAGAAGGAGACAGATGTTCCTATCCAGGTATTAAATAGCACCATGTCCTTAGGCAAACAACTATTTGACAATGTCTCCTCTTCCTCGCTAGACTGCTTAGACAGAGTAGTCTTTAAGACAGATTCAATCAACTTTATTTCAGTTAAGGTATTAAAAAGTCCCAATTCTTAAGACTTCTGTGTAATAGAATCACAGAATCATAGAATGCTTTGGGTTGGAAGGGACCTTGAGAGATCATCGAGCCCAACCCCCCTGCAGTAAGCAGGGATTGAACCTGTGAACTTGGCGTTATTAGCACCATGCTCTAACCAACTGAGCTAATAAAGACAGTCTAGAGTGCTATTTCTCATTTAATGTATGATTTTTTAAATGGATTTGAGTCACAGATTGTCAAATATGAATTGCTGACTTTTTAACCTTTGAAAAATACTTTTGTCTGAATTGCTACATGAAAAATAAATAAAAATAGATGATAGAACTAGTAAGGAATTTGTCCTTTCTGTTATACAAAGAAACAGTTTCCCACAAGAAAACTGATACTCTAATTATAAGCTTCTGAATGAGACAATCTTGTAAAGCTTTGTATCCACTGGTACTATAAATCAGAAGCTTCCAAGTTAGTTTCATTTATTTTCTTCATCTGGAAGCCTTCCATATGCTTTAATGTTTCAACATGTTGTTCTTTTAAATCAGAAAAGAACTTTGTTATTACAGCTACGGGGAGGGTTGTTGCTGCTTTAACCAGTAAGTTAGATTTTCATCCTGGCTCCTGCCTCAGTGTTTGATGAGCAAGAAAACTGAAAAATCAGAGATGATAACATCCATTTCCCAAATGATGTAAACAGGTATACTTCCTATTTATTTCCATGGATGATACTAAGCCATACCATACCTAAGGCTCAGACAACTTTACATCAAGGAGAATGTGTTTGGTTTAGTTTCATTGCTTTTATTCTAAAAGTGCCTGTAAATTCATTTGGGTTTGGGTTTGGATTTGGGTTTTTTTGGTTTGGTTTTTTTTTTAAATCTTTAATACATGGTAGCTGCTACATCCAGGGTACATCTCCTAAACCACTTTCTTTTATTAGTACAAAGACTTAATAAAAATTCCTTTTTCTCTCTGAAAGGAGTTTTCAATGAATGACAGACTAAAATGTGCCCAAAACTCTTGTGATGTGATCCTGGCCCAGACAGAGCTTCATGCTGTCTCAGCCCAAACTTCTGCCTCCCATGAGCTTTTTAAACTCAAAAAAGTCAATTTTTGGTTTTCACCTGCCTCTTAGAGGCTCCCCCTACCTGTGCAGGCTTGGTGGCTCACAGCACCTTCCTTGCAGACAGCCCCAATTAACCCAGGCTTCTGAGGCAATCACAAGACTGATGCAAATGGAAGAAAAGGTGAAGGACAGCAACCACACTGAAACAATGACAGTTTGTTACAGCCTGGATACAAGTTCTCTTATAAAATAAAGCAAAGAAAGAACAGTTGCAAACACCATGCTGACAAAAAAACCAAGCACCTAGATAAATTCTTCCAACTTTACCATAGTGTGACATAGAGCATTTTGATCTTCATTTAAAATCAGTGTGCTTAAATCTGTTTAAAATCACTTTAAACTGCATTGGTTTAAAACAATTTTCAGCTGGTGCCATTAAATTGATACAAACTGTGTCTGTTTTCTTTTGCTTTGTATTTAGTTTCTCTCACCTGGCTGTCACATGGCTTACACTGCTGGAATACAGAACTTCCCTTTCAGTCTCAACTTTCTACTCCTGTCACTGTGTCACCATTTAGAGTTGTACAAGGAAACAAAATTGAGCACTTCATCTTCAGCCAGAACAAGGGTAAGTAACTTCACTGCCTACAAGGCAGCAGAGGGATCAGGCCCAAAGGGAAAGACACTGAACAAAGGTTGGAGGGTTCCCTCCCTCTTCCACCAGTGACTTCAAAACTCTGCATCAAACACCTGCTTTTAGTCTTCCATCTGCCTGACACAGGCACAGTACCAAAAAAAAAAAAAGTCATGGCAAGGAGGCATGCAGTAAAAGACCCAGCAAGAAGCATCATTTTTACCCTGTGGCTATGCAAACATCAGACCTCCTACCTTAACTGCTGGGTGAACCAACTCCAGCCCTTATTTGGCTGTCCAGGGGCCCAGCTGGACACTCGCATATCCTGATATCCCAAGCTATATAGAAGAACATGCTGGAGTGGAGCAGAACCTACAAGCTACAAGTATGGAAGACAGTATCCCTCAGGCACAAGGAAGCTATCATCAGGTGTGCTAGCAACTAGGGATTTCACACAGATTATTCTTCACTGGCAATATATTAATTTTTTATTTCAGCTTTGTGGTAATACTTGATAATCAAACATCTCAGTTGTTGGTGTGCAGTAAAAGTAGGTGAGCTATCAAGTTTATTTGTTAACTATTTAACTTGCTAACATGTAATAACAAGCAAGACTTCTCCCCCAACCCCAGTATTAACTGAGGTGTCAAATTGTGGCAGACAAAAAAACCAAATTCTGGTGATCTATGGGTGTACTGGACTGATGTACCAGGAAGGAATAGTCTGCTTCCTTTTTTCACCAACAAGTTAATATCACTATGGAGGAGCAGCTTGTCAAATACACAGAGCTAGAAGTCACATTTCAGCCTGTTTTATGAATTCCAGGTGCCTCTAAAAACAAACAAACAAACAAAAAACCACTGAAAAAAATCACCAACAAAATCAGAACACCTTCACAAGAACTTTTTTAGGAAAGGTTAGAAGGCTCTTTTTAGGAAAAGCAGGCTGAAGAAGATAAATGCAGGACAGGAGCTAAGGGCAAACGTAGCCAGAAAAATATAACACAGACCTCCAGGACACCAGGAGAGAGCAAACTATCTATGGAACAAATCAATGACGAGACCCACAGAAGGCAAAACCACCCAAATATCCAGCCAAGTCACTGAGAAAGGTTTGGCAACCCTCACAAAGAGCATCCTGTAAGCCTGGGGAGCTGAGAAGGCCTTCTGTAATTTCTGCATCTATGTCACATTCAGAGATTTACAGTTCAAACCCAAGCCATGTCCCTGAGATCTGAACTAACCCAGGTAGCTTGGCAAAGGTGAGTCAAACACCACGTATGCAAAACGTGCCCACAGGTTTATCAACACAGAAGAGATATGCCCAATCCATATAAAAGTAATTCCAGGTGTTCTCACAGAGTTTCATGAAACACCATCTTTGTACTCGCCTCCCTCACTAAAAAAGGTGCTACCAAGTTACCTGTATTTTGACCTACCCTGAAACCATGAAATTATCATCACATCAATCACCAAAGATGTGTAAACAATGAAGCCTTTCAGTGTCTGAAAATACAGCTGTCAGTTGCTTGCAATATTCTGTGTGCATGCAGGGAACAGTGAAAGGAAAATTATAGACGTGAAGCAAATAAAATAAAGGTTGTTGTGGGGAGGATCATGGCATTAAATACCCTGGTAACCTGGCTCATGCTAGCCCTTTAAGGTGAGGATGGTCATGGTTTTTGATACACAAGATGAAAGGAAAATTTAATAAAGAGGGAATAAATACTTTAGGTGTTACTAGAGAGACCTTTTTCCAATAACACTTCAGAGATGTAACAGTACAGTAAGTGCAAGCAGGTCATTGAAAAGGAACTACCAAAGATTTTGCAGTATACTGAGCAGAAAATGTTACATAACTGCCTTTTAAGACAACTCTAGATACAGTACTTGAGCTGTTTACTGAGCAGTCCACAAGCAGCCTGCTCAGATATTTGATTTTATCAGAGCAGGCCACCCACATCTGACCCAGTAAAAGTGCATATGTGCAAGAAGAATCCCCCCCAGAACAGTGTAACCTGTTTATATAATCTGACCTTTAGCAAACAAAAACTCTCCTTTTCTATCATGTTCATACAGAAAGAAATCAAATACAGAGTTCCACGTCACTTCTAAATCATGGAAGATACACTGGAAAAAATTCTAAACCAATAAGCATGGCATTAAGTCAAAATAGGAATTTCTTTTGAGACATGTCAATAATCCAGCATTTGTTTTAGTTCCAAATTTATGGAAGAATATAATTACAAAACGTTTACATATTGCACATGCACCTAACAGGTTTCAGTCTAGCAAAGGAGACCTGAGACTCCCTGAGGAAAAATGGAAGGCCAAAGAAGCAGAGTTTCTCATTACAAGAGGTGCTGGACACCACACAATGACAATTTCCACATCTATGTGACCTGAAAATGTGTGTTTTGCTTATATTTCCCTTATGGCAGAGGCAGGATGAAAACCAAACAGGAACTATATTTCATCTTTTTTTTTTCCCCAAACCTACAATTTATTCATGGAAAAACACTTGCGGGCAATCTTTAAGGTTTCAGAACAGGGAAAGCAGGGAGAAATAGAGCCTACAGCAGAAAAAAAATATGCAGTGAACAAACCTACATCAGCCACCAAAGAACCATCACCATGTTTCAGTTTGCTTTAGAAACCATAGCCTGGACTGACTGAACAATTTGACTTATACTTTCAACTTATTCCTCATGTAGGGCTCCAATTCCTCATGTCTACAAGTCAAGCACAGGTATCTAGGAGAGAATAAGCTCTTGACACAAAATGAACATCTGACACTGCTATATACAGCATTGAAAGAAACTTACTTTTCTAGAGACAGAAAGTGCAAAATAAGCAGTGCTACTGTAAAAGCATTTGCAATGCTATGCTATTCTCATACTCCTTATCAGTCAGCACTGATCTCAACAGAGACACAAAGGAAATGAATAGTGGGATCTAAGCCCTTCCATCAGATACAGGAACACCTCCAGGACAAGTGTAACAAAGCAGATCATGGGGGAATTGAGCTCTGCTGTGGCCAGTGTTATGTGTATGGAATACCTATAGAGGAAATCAGTCTTGATTTCTATAAAAGGTACAAGACCAACAGCTAACAGATTACTTACCAGCCAAGAATCATTCCCTTCCCTCAAGCAACATTTCTAACAGCTACTATCAGAAGACAGGAAGCTTATCTAAGGATTAAAAAAAAAAAAAAAAAATAAAAATCACATTGCAAGTAGGATCATATCCAATATTAGACTAGAGGATGAACAGCATGAACTGCACTTTTTTACAGTGAATTAAATAGCAATTTATTACAAACTGAAGACTACAATGCAGTTTCTGTAACAGATATGCCTCAGAAGTTTTCATATATTTTCCTTTGTAAACTATTCTGAAACTGTGCCTCAAACCAAATTAGACAATAGACAATGCTATGTAATAAGCACTGATAAAAACCACCTACCACATGACAGTGGTGAAAGACTGCCTCACCTCTTTTATATAGTGACTCTTAGCTTCTGTATACACCTGGACACCTTGATTTGCTCACCTGTTAAGATTTTTTTTATAGCCTAATGACCACTCCATGCACGCTAACCATTACAAACCATCTGAGATGGCAACAAAGTGAGGACATCCATGAGCAACTTCTTTTTTAAGCACAGCAAGCAGCTTTAGTGCACCCACCAGGTACTCACGCATTTTTCACTGCCTCGGTAATAACATGCCACAAAAATAGGAAACACTGTTTCTCTGCATACACTTTGATTACTTTGAGGATAAAGATTATAATATATTTAGTATGTTAAATCTTAAGTAATTGTAAAAAATCCAAGACAAAAAAACCTTCAAAACTGAAATGGTTCATTGCTTAAACCACTAAAAAATTATTTTTGTGATAGCTCAGGAGCTAACAGGCATTCAACAATGAACTCAATGTACATTCAGGGAAGTAAAGCATGATCACACAGTGAGTATATTTTTCAAGTATTTTCAAAATGTATTTTGTAAAAGTGATCAATTTCAAGTTTCAAAGATGCTATGAAGGACAAGGTATTAAGAAGCCAAGAAAAATACTGTCACTATTCCTTTTCACTTAACTTGCTCCTCTGTCTCCATGACTTCACATAGTAGGTTTTCAAAAACTAATCCTACAACCACATTTGAATTGTAGAGGAACAAGCTAGGTGTAATAGCATGTTAAGTAACAATGGAACTTCATTTCCTATATGAATAATACTTTCTCCTGCTATTATTTCACTATACTGAGTCTAAACTCTTTTACCAAACAGCTAAGAAGCTCAGAATAAATGTGGAAGAAGAAGGATATTAGTCTACAATTTATTAGCTGCCAGTGTCTAGTTGTGCAGTAAACCTTCTGGAGGAAGAATGACAAACTGTAACCTCAGTTACCTAGTTGGATAGCACAGTGATGACGGATGAAAGAATGTCTCCTTACATCCTACAGGTCACTACTAGGGCAGTTAATGTCTGGCTATACTCTAATGTCAGCTCCCAATAAACAGATCATATTATTTTGCTCAGTTCTGCTCAATCCTTCAGTTTCAAAAACAATCACCCAACCCCATCAAAACCTATTGCAGGTTTCTATTTTCTGTTTTTACATGTCCTACACTATGTAATTCATTCAGATGGTGACCAAGGGATTTAGTATTGAGGTCAAGCATAAGTTATGGGAGAGAAAAAACTTACCCTGAGAAAAACTGCTTCTTGATTCATACTTAACTTTTAACGCAGCATACACTTGGAAGCCACTAGAGGGTTAAAACTGCCCCAGACCTTGTCAGCTGCTCTATGTGCTTCTGAAAAAAAAACTCGGAAAGGAGCTAGTAACAATCTGTATCCCAGCTCCCAGAATGCCAAACATTCATGCATTACAGCAACAGATGCTTGATTATGGCATTGTAGCTTTCTGTACTAGCACACTTTCGTTCCCAGCCATCATCTCCAGTGACCTCCTACAGACCTCAGATCAAAAACAAAGGGGAGAAAACTGCATTCAGGATCCCAGACAAAAAGCAGTTTTCCCTCAGTATAATGATGTTACCTGACAAACTGAAAACAAAAGCAGGAACATAATACGCTAGAAGTTTTCAGATACAGTCATAGTATCACACACTTACAGTATTGTTAAAACAGTGCTTACATTAGTAAAATCAGCATATAACAATTTAACCTGGCAGAATTGTTTCCATCCCAAGAAATCAATACCAAATTTTCCCAGTTACTAAATCCTCACAACACAAGATGTGACTTGCACGTGCAAAACCAAGAAGCATATCCTGGTCGCTCAAACAGGTCCTAAGGTTTCCTCAGATACTGTTGAAAATGTGGCCTTTAACTTTAGTGTCATCCCCAAGAATCTTTTAGGGAGCACAGTGTTATTTATCAGTATCACAGACAGTTGGGTGAAATTTGTATTTCTGCAGGCCTGTGCAATGACAGATACTGAAATTTTTTTCAGCAACATGAAGGCATTTCAAAGTAAGATCTTCCCAAACACACATAACAGTTTCCACAGGAGGTCCTTTTCACATAAATATTTACCAAAAAGATGATATTCATAGGATTTTTTTTTACACTTAACTAGGAATGTTCAAACAATTTCATTCCTATAACTGTATGAAAATTATGACACAGAGCAAGCATGAGTATGAATGCAAACAAACCTTATCTGTGAACTGACACTTGAAATAAAGTACACATAACTGGTATAGAGAACTCAGATACTGATTAATAAGGGAACAGTAATGCTTGAATCTTTTACCAAAACATGTGTAAGACACTTAATCTAGAGCTGGCTATATAATCTGAAATACCCTAGACTTAAATCTCCTTCTTCCCTTCTATACCTGCTCTTACCTACCCTAAAAAGGTATCAGTACCTGAAGGACACTGTGCATCATTTCATTTTCTTAGTTTCAGAGTTTGTGTCACTTGCAAGCAACCAGACCTGGAATTCAAGCCAAAAACCAAGTCCCAGGACTGGTACACAGCAGATTTCATTACACAACATACAGTGGTCAAAAAAATTTGCATCAGCACAGTCAAAAAAAAAAAGCTCTGAGCTTTAAAGTCTTTCCTTGTGACGTTTGATATGGCAGTCTTGAAAGGCAAGGTGAAGGGTCAGAGGATGTATTAGAAGTGACCAGCAAACAGCAGGTGGCAGCCATCTCCAGTCTTCCAGCTCTTCACCTGATGAGCTCACCAGCCTGAAGTCATATAAACCATCTCCCACAGGGTTTGCAGAGGTAAATTCTGATTTATGGCTAATTTTTTATGGTCTCTCTGGGTGTCCAGACAGAGGTCGTCTCTAGAGTGGCTGTATCACGCAGCGATTCCAGAAAGTTGGAACAACTGAAGACACACCATTCATTACTCAGCCTCCTGACACGTCTCTGACCATTTTCATTCATTGGTCTGACAGACAACTAATGTAAGGGGACTCTGTGTCCTTTTGTCTCCTCTGTTCTCATCTTCTGCTCTCGCCTGGCAAATGTCATTAATAATCCCTCTCTGGATTTCACTTGGTCTGACCTCTGTTTAGGAGGGACATTACAGTAAATCCTCTTGAAGTACCACGGAGAAGCCTAGGTATTATTCCAACACCAGCTATGCCTGCTTTAGAGAGAGCCTTCAGAGAGCGCTGCATGGGGAAGGCACATGAGAAGGTCTGTGGGAACATTTACAACAGCGGTCTCTTTGAATGGAGTTTCTTAACAGCCAGCCGCTATGCTGAAGGAAATAATCCTTGCAATCTCAGTTTTGGACAGGACGTATGTACATACAAACATAATTGGATTTCATCAGTCTCATCACTAGGGTGTCAAGTGACAGTGAAACTGGAACAGAATGTTCTACCCCATAAAAACCTCAAATCTTAATGAAACCATAACAGTTGCCAGGGAGCCAGCTTTCCTGTGTGCTGGGAAAGCAAACACAGATTTGATCTGCCAGGATTCTCATATTGCACTGAAAACAAACAGCTTAAAGGGTTAAAGTCAGCGGAAGACAGATGTGCTGCCCTTTCCCATCAGCCATCCATATCCTGTGTCAAGTCTGCTTGAGACCGCAGTGAAAACTGACTGAAAGCCAGCCTGGGCAGCCCATGAATCTCTTGCATAGCACACATTTGGAAACATTTGTCCTTCCTTAACAGCTGCCACTTCAGGAAGTTTTCAAGAAATATGTTTGGAATAGAAATAATTTGGAATACAGAGGCAATTGAACAATGAAACCCTCAGGTCATACCCATAAATACTTTCTTTCCCTGCTGCTATTTTAGTTAAGGACAGGTCATGCCACCCTTACACATACTATTAAATCCACTTGTAGTAACTGCTCAGAAAATAAGTGTTACTAATGAATTAACTTTTCAAATGCTCGTTTAGCCCCTAATTCCCTTGGCTTTCAGTGAGAAGCCCAGTTGCAATACAGCTCAGAGCCTGTATCTCACATGGACAGAACTAATTGTCTCCCAAGTCTCTGCTGGGGAAGTTTGTGCACTCACATACTTTTTGGATTTTAAAAAAGTTACCATGGTAACACCTGCACTGCACTGCAGCCTGGAATTCAGCAGGCCTTGCTACTAGTCCTGTGCTTTAGCTACTGGACCAGGCTTTTCCCTGATTTTTTACTTCTTTGGTTAAATTCACAATTGTAACATTTGGGTAAGACAGAACTGACCTGTACAGTACATCAAGGCTGAAATACCAACCTAAAGAGCAGACAAAAAAAAAAACTCTACTGAGTAGCACATTTAATGAGAAAATAACTGTACGCAGAATTGTTGATTTTGCTGGGCATTCAACTAACTAAATTTTATGCAAGAAGCTTAAAATAACTGTCAGTGCTTAACTAATGAAGGCATTTAAAACCAAACAGCTTCTATTTGTAATTGAATTCAAAGTGTTTAAAACTTAAGACTAATAAATGTACTACCACCATGAAATTGAACAACTAGTTCTTTTTTGTGTTGCTAGCAACTCCATCATTTGAGCTAGTAGTACAAGATCATACAAGACATTTTCTGAGCAGGTTCAGTTTGCACCACCTGAGTATGCCAACCATCAGTTCTGACACAAGCCAAGTAGACAAGCAACAACCTGCAGACATAATGGCCTGTTATTCATGTATCTCAGAGAGCTGGGCCTGGACTAAGCTGAATTTGTGGGTTGTACAGCCTCAGAATCAATCTAGTGCCAAATGGATGCCAAACTCTTAAATTAGTACAACTTCCTAAGACTGGAAATATGTTCCTGGGAGAGCATGTCACATTACAAAGTACACAGGCCTCATTTCTCAAGTATTTTTTTTTTAATATCTCAAGAGATTTTTTTTTTTTTTATACATATCTCAAGATCACTGGTAAAGTGCTGTTTAGGAGTAATATTTTGTGTAAGGGCTCTTTAACAGACCTTGAGGAACACCAGATCATTCAACTACTTAACCAAGAGCATTCAAAAGCATGAATGGGCAACAATTAAAAACAACAGTATAAAGGGAATATTTGCTTGCTTCTTATATATCCATAGAGGCACACAAGAAACATGAACACTAATGGGAACACAGAATTTCCATTCTCAGAGGTGATGACTTAACATAAATGAGTTTTTCCAACAGGAAGGTCTCTGGAGAACAGATGCTAGAGGGGACAGCTTAGCTCTGTGTTGAGATAAGTAAAAAATAAAACCTATTAAGACACACAAGGAAAGGAACTTCCAGCTGGAAAGGTGAACCTCCTCTTTGTAAATCAAACACTGCAACTGTTCTTTAGTTTCATTTCTCTTCACAATTTATCATTAGCTTGCTCCTTGGTTAAAACCAGCAGTCCCAAACCATGAGCACAGTGGTCTAAGGGCAACTAAACAACAAGTGAATCATGCCCCCTGTCTGGAAAAATTTGGCTAAAACACCAGTGTCATTGGTCAGATGGATCACTTCAAATATGTCACAAGTGCTGTAATGTAAAAAAAAAAAAAAAAAAAAAAAAAGTGCCCCCAGTCCTTATTTAGGATCAAAGGAAGGGGATGATTGTAATCTTTTTAATGATACCAAACAGGGGGAGTAAAGTGAGCATTTACACACACTGATGTCTCCTCCAGCATTTTTAGCCCCCTTCCTAATGTTAACAGTCCTCTCCATCCCCTTAAAATCCATCACCCACAATACCATGAATTCTAGAGCACCTGCATGTGTTTGGTTTGTAAACACAAGCCATGTTTATTTTCTCTCACTTGAAGTAGGCAGCTGCCCACATGCTCTGCACCAGTGAACGCTAGCTCACCATTTTCTTAATCGTCCCACTTTAACCCCAGAAGAGGGCTGATGTGCAAGATACTAACCCTGTCTTCTAAAGGAAGGCATGGAAATCCAAATGAGTTCCATAACAGCAGCTTGGGAAGAATTACTTGACAGAAGGAGAAAAGTACCTTCTTTTTTTGTTGTATTACCTATTCCTTCAGACAAGCTCTGGCTATATTGCCCAAAATAGGCTGAAAGACACCTCCTCTTTGACATCTTCACCCGTGTCTGGCACAAGCTGCTGTAAAACACATCATCAGAACATAATATGAAAATGCCTCTCAGTCATTACGGACCTAAAATGGATGTGAGTAATGCCAGATCTAAAAAGGCCTGCAAAGTTTTCTCTCCATCTTTTCATCATTTCATGTTTTACCTAATGAGATGGTTTAATGGTACATACCATCTATGCAATCATATGGATTAAGAAAAACATAGCAGAGACATTTATCAATTTTCTCAGTGCCTTCGTTTTTTTAAATTATCAGCTCAAAACACACCTTATCTTTTGTGTTTGCATCAAAAGCAATAAGTAGTTGAGAAAGCCAAAAGGATAATTCATTTCAGCCAATGCCAGAAACTTCTTTATCCATCATAAAACTTAAAATACCACTGAAGCAAAAGACGAATAAAGTAGAAGTTATGCTATACAGATGTTTACCTTTACAGCCCATCTAGTACAGCTGTCACCATTGGATTTAGTGATTAACTAGCATAATTGCTCTGCTTACTGGGGAATTTTGTTATTCTAAATTTCATTTGAACCATTCTTCCAGCTGCTTTAACTGCCAATCCATTGCTAGCCAGGTCAAACTGATATAGACAGGTTCAGTAGAGATGGCTGAGAGATACATCAACCTTTTCAGCTAACACCTCCCCTGACAGTCACCCGAGCCAGAGACATTTTAGAATCAACACTTCCATAGGAACTGGGGTGGAAAGGAATGGGTCCTCTTCTCAAAGGTTTCATTTCTGAGACTAAACACTGATGACTTAACAGAAAATTCTTCCTACACAATAAGTTTTCTCTGTAGTTGTCTGACAGAATCATAGAATCATAGAATGCTTTGGGTTGGAACGGACCTTGAGAGATCATCGAGCCCAACCCCCCTGCAGTAAGCAGGGATTGAACCTGTGAACTCGGCGTTATCTCTTCAGTGCCAGCAAGCTTACAAATCTACACTGCTAGCCAGTTCAAAAACAATAGCTTAATTTTCTGGATGGAAATTCAGGAACAATACAGGAGACCCACTTTAGATTTTCCTTGTGGGTTTTCTTATTCCTGGTTTGAGAGGCTTATACTGTTGCTGGTACAAAACCCTTACACTAAATACATTCCAAAGGGAAACCATATCAAAGCCCAGATTTACAGAAGCTTCAGTGTTCCCAGCTTTGAAGAAAACCACTTCACTTCATTTATGTAGAGACCTAAATGTGAAGCATGACCCCCATAGAGAGTCATGTTTCCACTCTGCAGAAAAAGCAGCAAGGATTCTTTACAGCAACAGCTATCCAAGTAAAAAGAAGGTATCCTGCAGGCTTTAGGAATACATGGAACAGCTGCAACAGCTGTGATCCAATTTCACTTTCAGTCTTATTTTAAGGAACTATGAATATTTAATGTTGACTTTCAGAACACTAATCCAGATCACACTCTTTGAAAAACAGTATGATGCTTTCTACAATTTGCTTTTGTCGGCAACTTTTGCACGAGTCTAGGCCTTGATCAGTTGCATGTTTCCTCCTACCATCTGTGGTTCTGAAAACATTAGACAAGATACCTTTAAGACAATTCATAACTGAATGAGGTCGCTATAACAAAAAAAACACCAGTAAATATACACAGCTGGTTGCTCAGAATCTCAGTTCTCTCTCATCTTACCCCTGCCTAACTTGCATTTTTTTCCACCTGCCTCATGTCATAAAATCAACTTCCTTGCAAGCACACTTTCTGTTTATAATTTGAAGTCACTGCTTAAGTTATTCACAATTTTTTAATTTTTCTGAAGATATTAACTCCTGCTTATTTCAAAGCAGAATTCTACATGTCCTGAGTTTATCTCTTCAAAAAAACCCTATTTATAAACCATTCCACAAGGTTTTTCCTTGGAAATCAAGATAACTTTGTTGTGTACACATAGCTCTCCCACTGCTTATGGCCAGGTTTGTGACACCTTTCTGCTGCAATCTTAAGAAAAGTAAAGCTCATCCATAAACCTTAACCTCCACCCCACCTCACTTGGAGTAGCATTACAGATATAAAAGTGTCACCTTTCATTACTTTTGTTCTTCTCACTTAATTTAAGAAAGACTCAGGCCCCTAACTTGAGCTTGACATTATAGGCAGTATGTAGTAGGCACACAATTTGAACTCCTAGAAACATCCATTTCTCTCCCTGTGCTATTTTCAAAACCAAGCAGAACAGAAGGAAAACTGTGTATAGGATATGGGAATAATCACTGTTATACTAGTCCAATAATAGTGGCACATACCAGCTGACAATTAGAAAGGCTTTCTATTTTGAGGTTAATACTATTCCAATGTATTTTAAATTCCACTCCACAATAAACCATGAAATGTAGACTGTGTACTTGTTGCTTCTATAAGCTACTAAACTAAGTCTCCTCAATTTATCTGCAGCAGGACAAAAATCACTGTTACAACACACAATCTTCTCTAGCACTGATAAAGAAGCAACAATTTTAAGTATCTCCAATACCTACACACACTGCAAATGAAGCAAAAGACCTATCAATGCTAATATTAACCCCTGGAGTTAAAGCCTAGTGATAGATCAAGTTAAGCAAGTTGCAATTATGGGAATTTTAAGTCCATTAGGGGATTTTTCAGGTGAAAAGGCATCAACTCTGCAGCAGGCTTTGCCGGTATGGTTATATTCTTACCACAGTTGCAAATCAAATTGTTTGCAGGAGGAGTTTATATTTACAAAACTCAACACTGCTGCAAGTATTACACTGTACTCTGCTTACGTACAGTCTGCCCACTCAACCTCTATAATTCATTAGAACTCCCCAAACACTAGTTTTCTTCCCTTAAAAGCATTGTATGCAAAGTCCCCTGTCCCCTCCCCAAGCTGTTCCATGTTTCAGGTTAAGCCATGTTCATTTCACCACATCTATTCATAGAAGGATGCCTGAAGGACAGGTCTTATGCTCCTGCAAAGGCTCAGAGGGAGATGTGGTCTCCTGGAAATGGAAAGGTTTCTACCAGTGCTGCGACTATCAGCACTTGATTTTTAACATTATTATGTTCCAAAACAGCAGAGCTCAGATTTTCATGTCCAAGAAAGCTATTTTACATAATTTTTCCTTCTCCCTCTGATGTGTACATAGTTAGATTTCTCACCTGTAGGGCACATGGCTTAACAGGTGAAAGGATACAATGAATAGCCTGTAAAAGTAACCCAAAGCATCCCTGAAACAGTCTGGCTTTCTCCTCTGTAAAGTACATTAATTTTATATGTATTATATATGGGTTATATAAAGGTAAAAGGTGTGATATTAAAGGGTGTCGGCTTTCTCTTAAGTCAGCCCATAGGTTTTAGCTGAGGCTGCCATTTCAAAATCATGCATATAAAACATTTCTATCAAACCAAGTGTTGCACCTGCTTTTATACATGTATTTTAACAGGACTGTCAGCACAAGAAAATACTGAAAGCATACAAGTTTAAAACTGAAGACCAAATAAATGCATCATGAGTCAGGCTGTGGCAGATCACAACAGTGTTTAATAGACTTTTTCATGCAGGTGCAGAAAATAACCAAGTCAGCCTATTTTTACAGGGCATACTATAAAGCTTAGAATTCCTCAACACATTTTATAGGCTAGAACAGGAAATTCATTATTACGAGTTTCTGCAAAAAAGGCAGCACTCCTGAGTCTTTTTTTCCTTGCATGTCTGAACAAAGCTTTTCTTTATCTTACTGTAGTAAAATGTTCAGCTTTCTGCTTCACATAGTGGCTTACAGAGGGAAAGGTTACAGCCTGCACACAAAACACCAAAGGAAATCATTTGGTCCAATGCACCTGTTTAACACAGGTCAGCTAGAACAGGCTGTCCAGGACCAGGTTCATTTGGGTTTTGAATGTCCCGAAGAATGGAGATTTCACAGCCTCTCTGAGCAACCTCTTACCCTACTTGACCACCTTCACAGGAGAAAGATTTCTTATGCTAAAACAGATTTTCTTGTTTTTCTGTCTGTGACCATTGCCTTTTGTCCTTTCACTGGTGTAAGACTAAGAGCAATCTAGCTCTGTTGTCTTTATTACCTGTGAATTAGCAAGTTGTCTTTTACTCAGAAGAGTTCCCATAGAACCTAAGTTTAACTGCCTAAATAAAAAACAGTGACTCTGAAATTTGAAGTAAAGCTAAGTAAGGAAGCTGGTAGATTAAAAACCCATCTGAATAAACCAGTAGTTTTTCTTACACAACTTTGCTTTTTGCTGAGGGTGACAGAAATGTATGTCTGGTTTATTTTTTGCCATCACATAAGATAGTTCCTTCTTAAAAGGCTGAATAGTCCATAAAATCAAGCATTTATTCTCTACATAGGTGAAAGCCTCACAACCCCAAACTCTACCTTGAGAGAGACCAGTAGCAAGCTACTACGAACATGAATCATACTGTAGGGTATAACCCCATCTTTCAGATGAAGCCAAAGGCAACATGAAGACAGTGGTATCCTGGCACGTTCAGAGCAGTGCAATGCTGAATGACCAACTGTAAAGCATCATGGCACACTCTTACATGCTAAGGCCAATCAGAGCCGATGCCAACCTTCAGTAATGTCCAACAAGCTCTGTTTTTTTCCTCACCTTTGATGAGGATTCATTGCTACGCTTATGCTGCAGGGTATTGAAGCACTGTGACTAGAGTCTAACAAGCAAAAGGATCCTGCAAGTTCCCTAAAAACCACATTGCCTTCTAAGTAGTTAACTAAAGAGGGAAGTATTTCCACCTCCCAACAGCACAGCTCCTCCCTACCTGGGGGTATGGTATGTGAAACAAATGTGTAAATACTCTTGAACTTTAACTTTGAGAAAAGGTTTGTGTAGCTCTTTTTGCCTATGATCAACTGTAAGCAAACTACAGAGGCGGGAAGAGTATTTAAGGCATTCAGGATCAGTCAGTGAGCAGATGATCTCTGCAAGTCTCAGCTCAGACAGTCTTTGCACAGGTGAGTAAGCAGCACTTCTAGCTTCAAGAACTGCACGACTGACTCATTTGATATAAAGGTAAAGGGGTCTACAATTGCTAGAAACAGGCACAGACTGAGCAGCAGGTATGAAAACAGAATAGCCTGAAGCTCCAAAATTCTAATTTAGCCTTAAAACAAACCTGATCTTAGTGAATTCATAGGGGAGAGCAGTCTGCCTCACAAGCTATCCAGGCAACACAGAAATGGGCTTCTCTTTCAAACTGTCTTGTAGTATAAAGAAGTTTTGGTCCTGGCCCTAGGTAGGGCCATAAGAGAAAAAGAAATTGCCAGAAGCGTATCTGGAATTAAAGTAATTTTTAGGTTTTTGGCCTAACCAGCTTTTCAACTCTTGCCTTCTGATGGAAGCTCACTCCAGACAGATTTTTGATTTTGGTAACTAGGCTAATTCCCATTTCTCAGCTAGTAATATTCAAACACATGGCCAAAGCTTTAGGATTAGTACCACAGGATTTACCAAAGACTTGCATTTGAATAATCTGGGGTTAGACACACTAATGAAACTAACCAGCACTCTGATCTGGAGACAAGGAAAAACTAGGTACGTCTGTGTTCAATTAGCAGCTCCCCTACTTTACTGCTGTCCTGGTTTCGGCTGGGATAGAGTTAATTTTCTTCCTAGTAGCAGGCATAGTGCTGTGTTTTGGAGTTAGTATGAGAACAATGTTGATAACACACTGATGGTTTACTTGTTGCTAAGTACTGCTTATGCTAGTCAAGGACTTTTCAGCTTCCCATGCTCTGCCAGGTGCACAAGAAACCAGGAGGGGGCACAGCCAGAATAGTTGATCCAAACCGACCAAAGGGCTATTCCATACCATATGACGTCATGCTCAGTACATAAGCTGGGGGGAGTTGGTGGGGGGGAGTGATCACTGCTTGGGAACTGGCTGGGTGTAAGTCGGTGGGTGGTGAGCAATTGTATTGCGCATCACTTGCTTTGTATATTATTATTATTATCATTATATTGTTATTATTACTATTTTACTTTATTTCAATTATTAAACTGTTCTTATCTCAACCCAGGAGTTTTCTTACTCTTACTCCTCCGATTCTCTCCCCTATCCCACCGCGGCAGGGGGAGTGAGCGAGTGGCTGTGTGGTGCTTAGCTGCTGGCGGGGGCTAAACCACGACAACTGCTAAATCCAAATTCTTCCCTCAAAATGGAGAGTAATAGATTTTTTTTTTTCTTTAAAGAATAAAATGGACATATTCCAACAGTTTAAGGCACGCTCATATTCAGCAAGCACGATAATGTTACCATACCACTATGAATAAGGAACAATAAGGGACTTAATGCTTAAAAAGCACAAGATAACATAAGTAGCATTGCTTTTCAGCTGTCAGATTAAATGGCAAGACTAAAATACCCACACCCATGCACTTGCCAGATGCTCCCTGCAGGTAAATTAGCACAAACTCCCACACCTTGAGCATTTAAAACTAGACTGGGTAAGCTAAAGAAAACATTGTGTAATACTCATTTATGGTCTGGCAAAGGGAAAGACAAGATAGGATGGAAGGATTAGATATAAAACTCCTTAAACTACCCACTTATGTTAGGGTTTTCCTGTAGATATTATGACTGCATAGGACAAGTAGCTACCTAAATAAATAAGCTTAAGTGTGAGGTTCTTCACAACTTCTGACAAACTTACTTCTCTTCTGCTCTTCTGAGATGAGTAGTTTCTGCTTCTCTCTAAGATAATTAATAAGTCCTACTGGAAGGAATATTTCTTTGCCTTTTTTCACATATTCTGAGAAAACATTGCTCCCTTGGTCATACCATTCAATATTTTTCACACTACTTTAATTTGTCACCCGCAATACCAAAATCCCATGATACTTAATTTGGCAAAACTAGAATATTAACAGGACATTTTGTTGAATACAGAGCAAATACAGTCTACAGGACCTACCTGCCTTACAAATTCTGCCTTTTGCCTGAACTTTTACCCTGTAGCTGACTTGGAACAAACAGACAATTCAATAACTCAGAGCAGTAATCAGCCAGCAAGCACTCAGGAAACAAGGTGATGAAAGCCAATTATGTAACTAAGACAGAAGGATGAACTGAACCCAAGTCCTTGTGAAATTCATTACTGGAGATTCTGCCTTTGCCTCAGTACAGCTTGAAGCACCTTAAAGATTTGATCAAGCTATTTTTTAGACAACAGATTTATTTTCTTCTTCCCTACCCTGCCCCTCCACTTTTAAGCAAATAAGACCAGCCTTCCTTTGTGAACAGTTGGGTGGAATGACTGAACTGAGATCTCATGTCTACTAGGATTTTAAGAGACATCTTCTATTCAGTCCGGACAGCCTCGTAACTAATAACACAATGCCCTGGGTCCTCAAACTTAGGTGGCACACGTCACTTTTGGAGTTAACAGAGCCATCAAAAGTGTCAGAGTGAAAGAGCAGTCAGGTCCAACAAATCAAATTGGACAGATAACTGGACAGAAACTTGAGTACCACCAGGAATGACTAAATGAGAAGCTGGTGTCTGCTATTTGCTGAGCAGCTAAGTCTCAGACTTCAGTGCCCCTGAAATGCAGTACATGAAATCCAGATTGAATCATATTTTGGACCTTCAGCCCACACCAAAACAGCATGCTAGAGATCAAAAGTGAAAATAATCACATGCACTTGACTGAAATGCAATTTACTCT